>NW_015160450.1:0-14792 GCF_001447785.1 Gekko japonicus
TAGATAGAACAGTTCGCTTTCCTTGTTTTTCTGCTACTAAGCTGCAGAAACATTGCTGTTTAGTGATGTTTTATTTATTTAAATTCATTCGATTTATACCACCCCCTCCGTACCAAGACAGACTCAGGGTGGTTCACACAAATGCATAAAAGTACAATTAAAATCCATCATAAAATTCATCATACCAAAAACAGGTCGGTTATTCTAAAATCCATAAATCCACTATCCTAAAGTGCTAAAGTGGTGACAAAACCTCTAGTAGTATTTAGTTGAACTTCATGGACAGACAGATGTATGTTGCATTGCCACTGGCCAAACTGGTCTGACTTTAGAGAGTTGGGACAAGAAGCAAGGCTTGAGGAAGGGGATGTAGATCCATGGTTATAGAAAAGGAGGAGGCTAGGACCTGAGAAAGCAAATCAGTCCAAATGAAGCACGACATAGAAAGATGTATATAGTTGAGAGACATTAGAAAGGAATGGAGATGCACAGTTGGTGTGAAGTACATTTCAGAAATTATAGAAACAGCACAGAAGTTTCTTAGGTGGGGTTAGCTACAATGCTATTTCAAGGTCTGTGTGATACAATAGGGGAGGCAGTCCACAGAAAACTGAATTACATTTTCAGACATTCTCTCTTTCTCTCTCACATACTTTGTTTATCCCCTTCCTATAAAAGTTTCTCATTAGTCTAAGAGAGACATCCTACTGAGGTCTATCCAAGGGGACTTACTCCCAGGGAAGTGTCCTCAGGATTAGACTATAAAGAGCTCTATTCAAATCCTTAACACTGAGCTTGCGAATACTTTCTCTTCTTTCAGTTCCTTAGATCAATTTGCCCAATCCCCCATCAAACTCAAATCTTATTGGCTCTTGCAACTATGGGTTAATTATTATTACACTTCTATCACATGGCTCTTTCCTAATCATTGTGGCTCCCAAGAATAGGTTGAAGATGATCGCCTGGGAAGCACCCACACAGCACCATGCCATGGACCCAGATGGCTCAGGTTAGCCTGATCTCATCACATTTTGGAAGCTAAGCAGGGTCAGCTTTGACTAGTATTTGGATGGGAGACCTCCAAGGAATACCAGGGACATGATGTAGAATCAGGCAATGGCAAATCATCCTTGAATGTCTTTTGCCTTGAAAACCTTACAAGGTTATCATGAGTTGGCTATGACTTGCTAGCACTTTCCATCACCACAGGGCAAGTGCACTTTAATGCCCAGAACCATTTGGGCAAGGCCTAATGTGTAACTACTGTCAGTTGCATGAGATGGACCCACAGCTCAATTGGCTCTCTTATAGTAAAAACCTCAGTAGCACCTTTAAGACTAACAAACTGTATTGTTGCATAATTATTACTGTAGCACAAGGGTTATCAGATAGCCACACACTCTTTTCCAATCTCACTTCACTGCCAGTTCCTGTCCTCAAATTTACAGAGACTTTTCTAATCTGGGAGGACCCGGTTTGCTTCCCCGCTCCTCCACTTCCACCTGGCTGGATGACCCTGGGCAAGCCGTAGTTCTGATAAGAGCTGTCCTTGAAAAAGAGCAGTTTCTATCAAGAGCTCTCTCAGCCCCACCTACCTCACAGGGTGTCTGTTGTGGGGAGGGGAAGGGAAAGGAGTTTGCAAGCCGCTCTGAGACACCTTTGGGTAGTGAAGGGCGGGGTATAAATCCAATCTCTTCTTCTTCTTCTTAAATTTGCACCCTGCAGTGTGCATGATCTGATTTGCTTTACACTCATTGTCAAGTCCGGGGTCAGGGACAAACTCTTAAGCTCTCCTAAAGGAGGTGAGAGGAGCCCTGCTGGGTCTGACCAGTGGAGGTCCACCTAGTCCAGCCTCCTGTCTCACGGAGCGGCCAGCCAGCCAGATCCTCCGGAGGGCCATGGACAGAGCAAGGTGTTGCCTCCTGGCTCTGGGATTCACAGGCTGAGTGCCTCTGAATGTGGAGGTTCCCCTCCACCGCCACGGACAGACTTCTCCTCCAGGACTTGAACCGACCCCCTCTGAATGCTCCTTATTCCTGTGCCCATCGGGACCAGGGTTCCCTCTAGGCTGAGTTCGTGCGAGCCAACTCACAGTTCTTTAGCTTCCAGCTCACACGTTTTCGTCTTAGCCCAGGAGCAAACTAATTTATTCAGTAGCCGAATCGCTCCCTCACAACTTTAATACCCGGAGCTCACCAAGTAGGATTTTTGCTCAGGAGACTCCACAGCTTAGAGGGAGAATCGACCGGGACCTCCTCTGCTGGGGGGGCCACAGCCTGCCCCCCTCCCCCAGCATCCTGTCCCCCCCCCGCGGCCTGCCGGATGCCCCTGGAAGTGCAGGCGCAGAAGCCCAATCTCCCCCAATATGCTTGGTGTCTCCCCCCTCCAGGAACTGGCTTCCCGAGCTGGGCAGTCTGCAGCCCCAGGGTCCTTCGAGCAGATCTCCCGGCCCTCCCGGGAGGTTGGCAGTCCCATCTGCATCACCGCCCCGATCTCGAGGCAGCCCCCCCAACCCACCCCCGCCCTGCGCTTCCCCGGGGTCTCCAGCCGAGGCCCTGTAAGGAGGAGCGCTGCCCCCAAAGGCAAAGAAAGGAGCGCCGGCAACAGGGGGCCCCCCGAAGCTGGGATTCCTCCCCCCCCCAGCTGAGAGGGCAGGATGATGCAGAACCTCCCTCCCGGCCTTACCTACCCAGCCGGCAGAGCCCGGAGGGGCGGGAGGGGCGAGGACATGCGTCCAGGGATGGAGCCCCCACCTCAGAATGGGCCGCAGCAGCCGGGGGGGGAGGAGCCACGTGGGCGGGAGGGCCAGGTCGTTCCCTCCCACCTGATTGGGCGGAAGCAGCAGGACGAAGCCCCAGTCCGCGGGGGGGGCCCTACCTGGAAGACCTGCGAAGTTCCATTCCGGAGGCTTCACTTCCCCGCGGAGGCCAACGAAGGCTTCAGCCCAGGGCGCTATGCGGGCCCGCGTGACTCCGGAGCCGGAGGGCATCATTTTTGCACCGGGGAAACCGGGCTCTTCTGCCATGAGCAATGCTCCCTCTAAGCTGTGGAGTCCTGTCAGCAAAAATTCTCCTTTGTGAGCTGCTGCTGGCATTAAAACTGTGAGCTGGCGATTTGGCTACCTATAAATTAGTTTGCTCTGGAGCCATCCCTTCCTGAGCTCACACAAAAATGTGTGAGCCGGAGGCTAAAAAACTGTGAGCTGGCGATTTGGCTACCTATAAATTAGTTTGCTCTGGAGCCATCCCTTCCTGAGCTCACACAAAAATGTGTGAGCCGGAGGCTAAAAAACTGTGAGCTGGCGATTTGGCTACCTATAAATTAGTTTGCTCTGGAGCCATCCCTTCCTGAGCTCACACAAAAATGTGTGAGCCGGAGGCTAAAAAACTGTGAGCTGGCGATTTGGCTACCTATAAATTAGTTTGCTCTGGAGCCATCCCTTCCTGAGCTCACACAAAAATGTGTGAGCCGGAGGCTAAAAAACTGTGAGCTGGCGATTTGGCTACCTATAAATTAGTTTGCTCTGGAGCCATCCCTTCCTGAGCTCACACAAAAATGTGTGAGCCGGAGGCTAAAAAACTGTGAGCTGGCGATTTGGCTACCTATAAATTAGTTTGCTCTGGAGCCATCCCTTCCTGAGCTCACACAAAAATGTGTGAGCCGGAGGCTAAAAAACTGTGAGCTGGCTCACACGAACTCAGCTTAGAGGGAACCCTGGCCCTGACGTGCTTCGGCAGGATAGGTGTCGATCGCGGACTTTCCTGTGGCGCCACCTGGTCCCCGACACAAAAAGCGGTGATCTTTTTCTGAAGTACTTTTCACACCTGATGGATTTACTTCCCTTCATTATCTTCTGGCTTGGAATATCTACATTATGCTGTCTTCCATCTCCAGGTTTTCAGCCAGACACAACATCAACATGACATCTGTCCCAAGCCCCTCCCCAAAGCTCCCGGGGGGGGTGCCTGGCCACAGGCTGCCATCCGTCTCCCAGCATCCTCTTTCCCACAGCGGCCTGCCAGAGGCCCCTTGAAGCACAGGCACAGAAACCACATTTCCCCAATATTTTTGGACCCGAGAAACTACTTTTCAGAGCTCTGCTGCCCCAGAAGGTGGAGGCTCCTTTTATCCACCAGGCTGAATAGTTCTCCTGAGGTTTGTCAAAAAAACAACAACCCGCAACTTGATTTCTTTTCATGAAAGGATGGCGAGCTATGAACTTTTTAATTAATGGGAGAAATTGTTCTGCAGGAATTTGTCTAATCTGCTTTTGGTGGCATCAGAGTTCGTGGACACTGACTGCCACAAATTAACTCTTTGTTGTGTGCAGAACTATTTATTTTTATCCTGACCTGAACTCTGCACCCATCACATTCATGGGGTGCCCCAAGTGCCCCCAGGAACACTGGGTCCTTACCAAAGGAGAGGGGATCGTGGGCACGCTCCATGGCCTGCGCCCTCTGCCCTTGCTCCAAGGTAGCTCCTTCCATCTCAGGGATTGTAGCTTCCATCTTCAGTGATGGTCCCCACATCTGAAAAAAGCAGCAAGGAAGAGGGGAAAGAGATGGAATGGAAAAGAGACCAAGGAGTGGATCCTGCCCCACTCCCAGACTCTGCACCCATCAGACCTGGTGAGTTATCTGGAGAAATCAGAAGTTCTCTAGTAGAAGAAGCTACTGAAGGAGCCCACGAAATCTCCCATGTGGTTGATTAAAAGCTGGGCAATTATCTGGCAGGGAACCTTTAGGATAAGGCCCAATATCATTGCTTGGATTGGACACACCTGGAGGAAACCCCCTCACCTGTTCTGCCTGCCTGTTCTCCTCTGCCTGACTCAGGAGGAGACCTTCGGCCAGGACCGGCCCACATCCTCTGACCCCGCTCTGGGTCAGGACAGAAGCCCCTGTGCTCCCACCACCATGGGAGGGTCATAGGGAGGTTTTTATACCCCACTTTTCTCTGCCTGAAGGCCTCTCAATGCCGCTTACAGTCCCCTGCCCTTACCCTCTCCACAACAACAGGCACCTTGTCAGGTAGGTGGGGCTGAAAGAGTTCTGGGAGAACCGGAACTGGACCAAGGTCACCCGGCAGCTTCATGTGGAGGAGGAGGAGGAGTGGGGAATCCAACCCGGCTCTCCAGATTAGAGTCCTGTCATTCTTCACCGTGACACCAGGTGTGCTTGGGGGGGGGTCGCTGATTTCCTGCCAAGAGCATTTCTCCCCTGCTCTGATCCCACTTGGTCTCCTACCTCCACCTCGGCCCACAGGCCCAGGGATCTGGACTCTCAGAAACTGGCACACCCAGAACTGTCCGGTCCCTTCGACCAAGAATGGATGGGCAGCAGTCTGGAGCAAGATGCAAAGGTGGGGAGGGGAGGGGGTGCATTTCCACGTTCCCAGACATTCTGTAGCTGCTGACTTGGGAGGAGTCACGGTTCTCTTGCCAAGGAATTCCGGAGGGAGGTCAGCCCGCCTCCCTCCCGGGTCTCCAGCCGAGGCCCCGCCCGGGGCGCCACCCCAGCGGGTCCCCCCAAATGCAAGGGAAGGAGGGGCAGCAAAGCCAGGCATCTCCGCGGATCACAGCCTGTTATGTACCCCGACCGCCACTAGGGGTCCACGGCAGAGTCAGGAGCTTAGCTCCCCTGAACAATAGGCACATAGGATCCTAGTACCAACCAATAGCCACTTTGGTGGGAAATTAAAACCCTCCAATGGGACTAGGGGTGTGGTGGGCGGGGGTGTACATAGTTGGCCTTTCCGGGCGTTTTTAAGTTAGATGTTAAGTACAATAAACATGTGGAAACGCATGTCGTTGTCCCTGGGAACCCAGTACTTTCCACAGCCGACCTCCAGCAGGCAGAGATCCGCTCTTGGGGGGGCGGGGGCGGAAAGGGCTGCACCGGAGACGGACTCTTCTACGGCCTGGTTCCCACCTGAGGTCCACCCCCCTCCCCGAAAAGTCCAGGAATTCACCATCCGGGAGGTGGCAACCCCAGGACAGCCGCGTCCTGGCAGGATCCCCCCCTCTTTCAAGTGCTAAACGCTTATTCTCTCACACCCCCGCCACGCGGTGCATGCCCCTTACTTCCAAGGAGACCTCCCCG
The DNA here is from genome assembly GCF_001447785.1 of Gekko japonicus. Classification (NCBI taxonomy): domain Eukaryota; kingdom Metazoa; phylum Chordata; class Lepidosauria; order Squamata; family Gekkonidae; genus Gekko; species Gekko japonicus. The sequence goes on from NW_015160450.1 coordinate 6,105, forward strand.
GAGGTGGGTCCTGCGGCTGCTTGCTGCTGCTCCGAAGCCCTCCCCGTTCTGGAAGCAAACGCCCTTCCCCGGACACGCATGCGCCCGCGCGCTCACGAGGAGCAAGCCAGCCCCTCCTCTTTCCCGACCCCTCCCCTCCCCTCCCCTGGCGCGGCCTCTCCAGCAAAAGGCTCCGCCGGCTTAACCCGTTGCGGTCCTGCAGGCCACGGCAAACTGTGCGTCCTCCTCCGGGGCCCTTTGGGGCGAGCAAACCACGGGGGGCCCTGCCCAATCTCCCCCAATATGCTTGGTGTCCCCTTCCCTCCAGGAGCTGGCTTCCCGAGCTGGGCAGTCTGCAGCCCCAGGGTCATTCGAGCAGATCCCCCGGGAGGTTGGCAATCCCTTCTGCATCACCGCCCGATCCCGAGGCAGCCCCCCCTCAACTCCACCCCGCGTCTCCAGCCGAGGCCCTGCAAGGAGTGCCGCCCCCAGAGGCAAAGAAAGGAGCGCCGGCAACAGGAGGGGGGTAGAGTAGGGATTCCTCCCCCCTCCCCCCCAGCCTGGCCTTCCCGGGGCGGGATGCAGAACCTCCCCCCCTCACCCGGCGGGGGGGGGGCGGGAGGAGCGAGGAGGCGCGTCCAGGGACGGAGCCCCCGCCTCGGAATGGGGCGCGGCAGCAGCAGGGGAGGGAGGAAGGAGCCACGTGGGCGGGAGGGCCAGGCCGTTCCCCTCCCCATTGGGACGACGCTCCAGTCCGCGGGGGGGGGGGGCCCTGCCTGGAAGACCGCGAAGTTCCATTCCGGGGGTTTCACTTCCCCGCGGAGGCCGAGGAAGACTTCAGCCCAGGGCGCTATGCGAGCCCGCCTGACCCCGGAGCCGGAGGGCACTGGAAACCGGGGCTCTTCCGCCATGAGCCATGCTCCATCCGTCTAAGGTGTGGAGTCCTGAGAGCAAAAATTCTCCTTTGTGAGCGGCTGCTGCTGGCATCGAAGTTGTGAGCCGGCGATTTGGCTACCTATAAATTAGTTTACTCTGGAGCCTTCCCTTCCTGAGCTAACACCAAAATGAGGCTAAAAAACAGCCGGAGACTAAAAAACTGTGAGCCGGCTCACACCAACTCAGCTTAGAGGGAACTCTGGCCATGACCTGCTTCGGAAGGATGCCTCGATCAAGGGACTGGGAGCCGGGACACAACTTATTTATTTATTTATAAATTTCATTTATACAACAGTGCAGTAAACATAACACGTTAAAACAGTTTAGGCACACAAGTACGATAAAAAACACAATACGATCTTACCGGATGCATCAATAGTTAAAAAATACCCACTCGTTATTTTAACTGCCCGTGAGGCCAACAGAAGGGGGGGGTGCCGTAAGCTAAGATGTCCACAGTTGGCTAATCGGCCACCCCGACGGTGCTGCTCTGCAGAGCATGGTGGTGGTAATAGTGGCAGCGGCGGCTCCTACTCAAAAGCCTGGCGGAAGAGCTCCGTCTTACAGGCCCTGCGGAACTGTAAGAGGTCCCACAGGGCCCTGATCTCCTCCGGGAGCTCATTCTACCAGGTAGGAGCCGCCACCGAAAAGAACCTGGCCCTTGTGGCAGCAAGCCTGGCCTCTTTAGGCCCTGGGGTCACTAGGCGGTGGTGTGACCCCGACCGAAGTGCTCTTTGGGGCCTATATGGGGAAAGGCGCTCCCTCAGGTATGCCGGACCCTGGCCATGTAGGGCTTTAAAGGTAAGCACCAGCACTTTGAAGCGAATCCGGAATGCTATAGGCAGCCAGTGCAACGCTTTCAGTACAGGCTGGATGTGATCCCATTTCGAGACCCCCATTACCAGCCTGGCTGCTGCATTCTGCACCAGCTGCAGCTTCCGAATCTGCGACAGAGGCAGCCCCATGTAGAGAGCGTTACAGTAGTCTAGCCTCGAGGTGACCATCGCGTGGATCACTGTGGCTAGATCATCGCGGCTAAGGAAGGGGACCAACTGCCGCACCAGCCGTAGATGGTAAAAGTCTGCTTTGGCAGTGGTCGCCACCTGGGCCTCCATCGTTAAGGTGGGGTCCAGGAGCACTCCCAAACTCCTAACCTCCGAAGCTGGCACCAACGGCGCCCCATCGAAGGTCGGGATTCGGAGCCCCAATCCCATGCCACCCCGACCCAGGCGGGTTCAGTTTCAGCCGATTCAACCTGAGCCACCCAGCCATGGCCTGTAACGCCCGGTGAAGATCTTCTGGATCGGAATCCGACCGGCCGCCCAACATCAGATAGAGCTGGGTGTCATCGGCATATTGATGACACCCAAGCCCATACCTCCGGACAATCTGGGCAAGGGGGCGCATATATATGTTGAATAGCATCGGGGAGAGCACTGCCCCCTGCGGCACTCCACATTCAAGCAAGTGCCTCCGGGACTTCTGCTCCCCTAGGCTAACCCTCTGTCCCCGACCTTGGAGAAAAGAGACAAGCCATTGAAGGGCGAGTCCCTGAATCCCCACGTCGGCAAGGCGGTGGGCCAGCAGCTGGTGATCGACCGTATCAAATGCGGCCGACAGGTCTAGCAACAGCAGCGCCGCCACACCGCCTCGATCCAGATGTCTACGGAGGTCGTCAGTAAGGGCAACCAGCACAGTCTCTGTCCCATACCCCAGGCGAAAGCCAGACTGGAATGGGTCAAGAATGGAAGCGTCATCTAGAAAGCCCTGTAGCTGTATCACCACCACCCTCTCAATCAATTTGCCCAAATAAGGCAAATTGGACACCGGCCGATAGCTGGCCGGTCCGGTCCGGGGTTGGTTTTTTCAAGAGAGGACAGATCATCGCTTCCGTGAGTGTCTTGGGAAACCGTCCCTCCGAGAGGGACTTGTTGATAATCTCCCTCAAGGCACCTCGTGGCCCGCTTTAATGAGCCACGAGGGGCACGGATCCAGGCAACAAGTGGTTGGGCGAACAGACACGAGCAATCTATCAACTTCCTCCAGGCTGAGCTGGTCAAAGCCCCCAAAACTCGGCGAAGCCGTGCAAGGAGCCTCAAGTTCACTTACTGTGTCAACTGTGGCGGGGAGGTCGCGGCGGAGCATCAAGACTTTATCCGCAAAATAGCTCGCAAAAGCCTCGCAGCCAATATCCAATTCCCTACTATTTTGTCCACCCTGAGGCAGAGCTGTCAATGATCAAATCATTCTAAATAATTGGGCCGGGCGTGAGCTAGTGGACGCAACCCTGGCTGCGTAGAACTCCCTCTTCGCAGCCTTGACTGCCATCTCAGAGGATCTCATAAACGTCCTATAAGATGCTCTCGTCGCGAGCTCGGCGCCACCGTCTCTCTAACCGTCTGAGCTCCTGTTTCATAAGCCGCAGCCCCTAGGTATACCAGGGGGCCAGCTTAGAGCGAGGGCGCAGAGGGCGCCTGGGAGCGATCATGTCGATGGCCGTAGAAAGTCGGCTGTGCCAGTCATCCACGAGCTCATCCAACGAGCCTCCAGGGGGCATCGGATCCTGCAGAGCCATCTGAAGCCACATTGGGTCCATTAGGCTCCGTGGGCGAGCTAAAATCCGCTCGCCGCCTAAACGGGGTCGGGGCGGGACATTTGCACAAGACTTCAGGGCATAGTGGTCCGACCATGGTACCGCTTTCGCAGTAATCCGGTCCACTGTAATCCCTGACGCGAAGATCAAATCGAGCATGTGCCCAGCCTGATGCGTGGGGGTCGACACCCACTGGGAGAGTCCTAGCAATGCCATGGACGTCACCAGGTCCATAGCCCGACCCGAGGCCGCGTCATCGGCGTGGACGTTGAAGTCACCCAAGACTAAGCCTAGGGTGCTCCAGCACCCAGCCTGATACGGCCTCGAGTAGGGACGGCAGGCTACTGGCCGGCGCGTTAGGCGGACGGTACACCAGCCAGATTGCCAAACTCTCCTCGGCCTCCAGCACCAGGCCAACACACTCTACGCCCTCGATCTCCACCACAGGGAGCGCCCTGAAGGAGTAAGCCTCACGTACAAATATCGCCACTCCTCCGTCCTGCCCCCGAGAACCCAGGCGGGGCAAGCTGGGAGCTACCGTCTCCCCCTCCCGCACCCAGGTCTCCGTCACGCAAGCCAGGTCAGCCGGTTGTTCCATAATGAAATCCCTAAGGATCATTGTTTTATTGTTAATTGACCTGGCATTGCACAGTACCAATGTCGGAGGGGGGTTACTAATCCTAGCCCCACTGCCGTCATCCTTTGGGATGAGCCGCAGGCTGGAAGGACGCCGAGCCCTTTTGTTTCTCAGCGCCCTTCCCATACTCCACGGCCTGGGCCCACCACTATACTTTCCCCTCCCAAAGAGCACCGGAATCTGTTGACTTTGCATTGCTGCCACTGGCCAGTCCTTGCTGCAGCCCCGGCCCGCCAGTGGTGTGCTAATCAACCATCCTCCACGTACTGCTTCCCCCCCAGCTGGTATACAATCTTAGCCTCACTCTGCTATAAAATATTCCTATATATTGGCTGTAATAAAAAAACCCAAAACCTAGCCACTACTAACCCAACAGTCAGCACTCCTTACAACCAGTCACTCTACCCTTCCCATACCCACCCATAGCAGACTATTCCATCATTCTCCCATGCATCCAGACAACATCCACAAAAAGCCTGGAACTGGAAGACATCCACACCCTCTGCCAGAATTGTGTGCTTTGGTTGCTCAGGCGGGAGAATGATCTTCTGTGGGCCCAGAGGCAGCACTCAGGGTTAATTTTTTTGGCTGGTTATGACTCTGTGGTTGTTCTGAATTGTCACTTTAACTGCTCAGGTCTCACCAACTCTTTCAGTCCAGTCTCCGCTCTACTTGACCGCCAGTTCCTTTTGCATCTGGACTCGAACTGGCCCTAACCGTCCCCCCCCCCCACACGTCTATGCAAGGCTGTATGTGTATTCGCTGTACCTGAAGACGGGTGCCTGCCCAGCATGGGAGTTTAATGGGACTCTGCCACCGCCGGACTCAGACTTTCCCCTAAAAGTAGTAATTTGGCCATATCCTTCTCCTATGTTGAGTGTTTTCAAGACCTGTAAATAAAGCAGAAAAACGCCACTTTTCAAGGTTAACCCATTGAGCACACGGAGGCATTTCCATGAGCATCATCCTCGAGGAGGGGCGCAGACTTCACAGTTTCCTGCGGTATGTTTCATGGGGCTTGAACCTGGTCCACATGGAAATCACTGCCACAGGAAGTGGTGGCAGCTACAAGCATGGGCGGCTTCAAAAGGGAATTAGATAAGCATATGGAGCAGAGGTCCATCAGTGGATATTAGCCACAAGGTATATATAGGGACTCTGGGGCAAGGGATGCTCTGTCTTCTTGGTGCTTGGGGGGCAACAGTGGGAGGGGTTTCTAGTGTCCTGGCCCCACTGCTCAACCTCCTGATGGCACCTGGTATTTCTGCAAAAATAAACCCACAAGAACTGTGCACAGTGCGCTCAATATTTCTTTAACAAAAATCATAAAGTTGTAAATATGAAAAGAACAAAAGTAATAATAATACATTCAAGTTTATACATTCGGGTACATAAAGATAGAAGGTGACAACGACGGGACGGTAGTCTCCGGAATGTAATGCCGTTTCGACAGACGTCTTCTTCTAACCAATAGTCTATAAGCTTATAAAATATAATATATATATAAACATCAATACTTACATCTTGGTAATTGTAGAACGAAATAACATAAAATTGGTACAAAGCCTTACTTGGTAATGTATGAAAAATTGCACTTCAATGGAAAAGCTGACCAATTCACATGGAGTTCAATAACAGTTTCTAGAAAAAATATAGCAAAGCTATGAAACCAGACTGGACAACTAAGTAGTAATAATCATGGATTGCTCCAGAATCAACTTACATACAAACTGAAGCATAGTTGATTCTGGAGCAATCCATGATTGTGTGAACTCAATATAAGTCAGGAACCACCAACACCTGCTTAACACATAAGCTTTATTCTGTCTGAGAGATGTTCTCCTCTATTACTTGTGCAGTCGCAGCAGTTTTTCTGTTGTTTGAGTCTTAGTATTTTCAGAAATTTTTATGTCCTTGTGCCACAATTCTCTATCTGCTGTTTCATTGAAATCAAAATCTTTAGGTAAAATAGCGGAGTTTGATTTTGAAGAACGGGAATCAGATAACGGATACTTCTGTTGGAGGGCGAGTGTCCACCCGCCGGGTTGTAGATCTGATGGGGGATGAGATGAGTGAGGGACCATCCAGAGTTGAAGTTCTGTTTCCACCCTTTTCCCACTGCTGGATTCTGAAAGGCTCAGGAGATGAGCCGATCCTTGTTTCACACGAGTAGAAAGGGAGCAAAAGCTGGTCTCACTGTTTAACTGTGTATTAGTGGAGACAAATATGTTCGATAGTCCCTTCATATAAGTCGAATTATTTGTGGATTTGCTCTGCCCCCTTCAATAGTGGGTTTTTCTGGATTGTCCCAAAGGTATACATTGGAGAAGACCCTTTAGGTCTCTTTTGATCTGATTTGGAAGGCCCTGCAAAATGCGCTATATGTACCGACCCTGTTCGTATTGGTTTCTTCCTTTCCTCTGAGAAGACTCTGACAGGGCTCATATGAGAGAGAGCAAGAAATCTCCTCATTCTCAGCAGCCTAAGAGAGATAGTAGATTGCTTGAGCGTTAATAACATTCACCAATAGGGGGGAGGGGAGGGGGGTCCCATTGCTTTGCTCAAGGTCCACAAGACATGGCTCTCTACAGAGTAGCTGGCTCAGTGAATAGGTGGTTTCTCTTCTGCTTTCCCAACAACCTGGATTTAGAGAGTTCCGAGCAATAGGGGCCCCGTTCACACGGCAAAGTTGTCACGGGAGACACGGATGGTGACCGGATTATCCGGGTGCAATCACACCCCAAAATCTGGGAAGTGGAGCGCACCCGTGGCTTACCGCTGAAAATGCGCGTTAAAAAAGTAGTACCTCCAAAGTACTGGTAAACTGTTTGCCACGGGCTGCCTCTGGATGCTCACGGTGTGATTACGCCATGCGTGGCTTTCCCCTCCGGCCCCTCATTTATGTGCCGGCACCGAGGGAAGGACCCGTAGTGTGCCGCCGGAACGTCTGATCATGTAATCGCTGATCACACTGCGCCGGGGCAATTAGCCACAGCCACTTAGCCCCCTTTCCCCCCCCCCCCGCGCGATATCCAGCCCGTGACCGGGGCCTAGCAATACTATTTAGTTGTTTGCAGGGTTAAACTGTCTGTTGCACTTGTAGTTAACTGCCCGGGTTTGTTAATTTGAGATCTGAGGGTAGTTAAAAGCAATCCTCAACTCCTCTGCATTTTTGCTGAGAAGGCAATGGTTGTGTTCAGTACTCTCTGACTGATTGCATCTGGCTTTCCAAATTAATTTAACACATCTCTTAAGGCATCCAGTTTAGTTGAGATTTCGTTAAGTTGCTGGAAAATAGCTACCACGGTGTCTGCAGTGAGTAAATACTGGTTCCCTGAAAACTTTAGCAGATCATCTTTGAGTGTTTCTCCCACCTTTCATCCCGGACCTACTATATCTAAATTTATGGTCTTTAGATTACCTGCCGGGTGGCAAACAGCTTCCTCCCTTTCAATCCCCGCTGTATCTGTCTCAAATGGGTGCAGCATTTATGAGTATTTTGTTCTTTTACTGCATCCCTATCTTTTGCTTTTGCATTAGGGGAGGTAAAAGCTATTCCACTCAGCAATTCTTCACAGAATGAGTCATCTACAAACAATTGTTTTGATGACTTGGAGGAAGAGGCTGGTTGAGAATCAGAGTTCCTCCTGAGTCTTCTCTTATATATCACCGTTTTCTTTCTTTCGCTCCTCCCATTCCACGAGTCACAGTTACTCTGCGACTTCTTCTTTTTAAATTTTTTTTTATTTTAAGGTTTTACATACATGTGTTTCTTATACAGTATTACATATATTTTCAGAGTCCACTCTTTTTTCCCAACCATTTATAGAATCCTGCCCATCTATCTAGGAAGACTTCATCGTTTTTCCCTTGTAAATACATGTTCAGTTTATCTATTTCCGCTACTTCTAACAATTTACTTATTACTTCATCTGATCTGGGTACACAATCTAGTTTCCAGTGTTTGGCCCAGAGTATTCTTGCTGCAGTTATTACATACGCAATTACATATTTTTTGTTAAAAGATAGCTTATCTGGGATGACATTAAGTAGAAATATATCAGGAGTCATGTCTAGTTTTACTTTCACAATTTCTTCTATAAGTTTTTGTATGGTTTTCCAATATATCTGGATTTTTTTACAGAGCCACCACATGTGGTAAAAGGTTCCTACATTCAGTTTACATTTCCAGCAAACATTTGAGCAATTTGGGTAACAGTTGGCTAGTCTTTCTGGCGACCAGTACCATCTGTGGTACATCTTAAATACATTTTCTCTATAATTTGTTGCCCTCATATATTTTACAGATTTCCAAATCCTTAGCCAAGATTCTTTAGATACTTCGTGGCCTAAGTCTTTCTTCCATACCACTAAATTATGGTTTTGCGTTTCTTCTGACAAATAATCCTCTAGCAATAGTTTATACATTTTCTGGATCATTTTATCATTTGATGAGAGCCAGATTTTATCTAGCTCATTTTTCTCTTGATAGAAACCCACTTTCATATCTATCTGAAATCTTGATTTTAACTGGATCTTTTCC
>NW_015160450.1:15938-17117 GCF_001447785.1 Gekko japonicus
TCCACACTCTAAGCATTCAAAAGGTTTCTCCCCTGTGTGGGTTCTTTAGTGCTTCTGAAGATTGCCACTCTCACTGAATCTCTTTCCACACTCTGAGCAGTCAAAAGGTTTCTTGACTCTGTGTTTTCTTTGGTGTACAAACAGCTGTGATCTTTTTCTGACGTACTTTTCACACCTAATGGATTTACTTTCCTTCATTATCCTGTGGTTTGGAATATCTACATTATGCTGTCTTCCATCAATCTTCTCAACCATAGGACCACCTTTCTTTCTCATCAGTCTGCCTCGATTCCTGACGTTTTCTTTCAAGTCTCCATTTTTAACTTCATCTGCCATTTCCTGATAACCTTCCTCACACACTTCATTCCTCTGATCATCCTCTGCTGGAAAAAACAGAGAGATCCTGTTAGCACTTGGGAGGGCTGGGTAAGTTCCAAAGGCATCTATGGGACTGTGGTAGAAAAGGATTGCCAGCCCTTTGGCCTTGTCCACCTTAGTTGATCTTAATCAATGTCTACAGAATATCTAGTATTTAAGACTAACTCACCCCCTCAAGTGCCACAGCTGAGCTATTGCCCAGAAGGAGCTTCTGAGCCTTCAGATTTCAGGTCCTCCCTGCTTTCGCAGTGGGCTGCATGATTGTACAATACGCTGCTCAGAAGTGAATCAGAAATCCCCCATGGCACTTCCTTGCCTTTTCCCTTGACATAGTTGTGTAGGATACTCACTCTCAGCTCGTTCATTTGGGAAGGAAATATATTCTTGGGATCCTCTTGAGGAAATCTTCAGCCTTTCTTTAGATGCAAGTCCGTTTTCTGTCTCCACCATTATACTCCTGCCTTCATTCACAGAGAGACACACAGAGAAAGAAATTCAAAAGCAAAAATTCTTCTGGGAGGATGAAACCATGGTCAACATCAAAGCCCACAATCCCAACCAGTATAAGGCGAATAGATACGTGCGGCAAAACACTCTAGTTCCCCTAACGGATTACATGATCATTAAGTGGCCTGGTCTGACTTTTAGGCTTTTGAAAGCTAATCTCAGTGAGGCTGATAAAAGGGAACACAGGCTGTGGCAAATAAAATGCAACTCTGTGATCAGGCAGGCTAAAAGGGAATATGAGGAGCATATTACGAAAAGCATAAAGACAAACAATAACACTTTCTTCAAATACAT
>NW_015160451.1:0-10828 GCF_001447785.1 Gekko japonicus
TAATGTATGGCTGCGAGAGTTGGACCATCGAGCGCCGAATAATACATGGTTTTGAATTATGGTGCTGGAGAAGACTCTTGAGAATCCCTTGGACTGCAAGGAGCTCAAATCAGTCAATCCTAACAGAAAGCAACCCTGACTATTCCCTGGAAGGCCAGATACTGAAGCTGAAGCTCAAATACTTTGGCTACCAAATGAGAAGGGAGCACTCACTGGAGAAGACCCTGATGCAGCTGAAAGAGTTGGGTATGTTTAGCCTGGGAAAGAGAAGGCTCATGATTGCAGTCTTCAAATATTTGAAGGCCTGTCATGTAGAAGATGGAGCAGATCTAATCTCTCTTGCTCCGAATTGCAAGACTAGATCTAATGGGTGGAAATTACAAGGGAGTTATTACTGGCTGAATATCAGGAGAAACTTCCTAACTGTAAGAGTGGCTGAGCAGTGGAACAGTCTGCCTCGGGAAGTGGTGGATGCTCCTTCACTGGACGTTTTCAAGTGGAGGGTGGACGACCATCTTTTGGGTATGTTGTAGGTATGTAGGGCTATCTTTCAGCTATGCTCCTGTAGAGTGCAGGGGGTTGGACTAGATGACCTGCAAGGTCCCTTCCAACTCTAACATTCTATGATTCTATGGGAAAGTTTGAAGGTCAAAGAAGAAGGGGACGGCAAAGGATGAGATGGTTAGACAGTGTTAACATGAAATCAAGCAAACTCCGGAGGGCGACAGAAGACAGGAGGGCCTGGTGTGATGTGGTCCATGGGGTTGCGAAGAGTCAGACTCAACTGTGTGACTGAACAACAACAACAAAACCAGAACCACCGCCAATGAAGCTCCCTCGACAGATTGTTCCAAAGATCTGGTGCCTCTAGCAAGAAGCCTCCTGTCTTTCTTTGCACTTTTAAGAATAGTCAGACCCTTAGGGCCATGCTTGATATGATGGGGGCCTTCATGGCTGCTCTATTCATGTAAAAGGCAGGAGGAGTGTGTGGAAGGATATTTTTTTTTACTCAAAATGCTGTGCATGAACAAGCAGTGTTACAGTACAATCCGGTACAGAGTTGCTTTGACTGGAATAACTGCATAGGATTGAACTAATTGTTCCATTTACTGCCTATTGCTTTAAGCTGTCATGACCTGGGCTGTGCCACCAGAGGCCTACTGGGCCCAGGGAGCCTGGCTAGCAGTAGGTTGGCCCAGGTGTGATAATCCCTGAGGTATTGAAAGCTGACCCAGAGTGGTGGGCCTCCCCGCTAGCTGCTCTTTTCACCATGGTAAATAAGACAGGCCAGATGCCAGCAGCTTGGACCAACGCAATAATTGTCCCCATCTACAAAAAGGGTTGTCACCTTAATCCCTCAAATTTTAGACCAATTAGTCTTTTATCTGTCATCGGGAAACTTTATGCTAAATTTTTGCAAATTAAGCTAGCAGTAGGTGAGGCTGGGCCTACAACTCCCAGAAGCCCCTGAGAGGTTTTGGAGCCAAAATTGACCAATAGGGAAGAAGGGGGCTGGGGAACAAAAGGGCTGGTGCCAGAGCAAAAGGCTGTTCTTCTTCCCAGAGGGCAGAGCCAGAAGGAAGGCTGCTGCAGGAAGAAAACCCTCATCCTGAGGGAAGGGTGAGTAGTCTAGTGTCACTTGGAATAGGGAGCTAGGGACAGTATATATTTAGATGCATTAGGGCATTTGATTCCTTTTCTTTTCACCCACTTACTGCTATTATTCTGCACCTTGTTGTTTGACCTCCTATAAAATAAACCTTTTCCTTGTTTCACTCTGCCTGGTCCTCACGCCTGTTATTCGGCCAAAAGGGAGGTCAGAAGGTCTTGGGAGGGTGCTCTGGGCCTTCTCAAGGGAACCTAAATCCAGAGTGGTGACAGCGTCAGGTGACACCCCACCTGAGCCGTGACACAGGCTCATTTGCAGAGTCAGTGAGAGTCAGTCCATGAAGGAGCTTACAGTAGATGAGGCAGTTGATAGGGGCAGCCTGCAGATAGGTCAGCTGTTGGCTCACTGTATAGTCTTGGAGCAAAAAGTAGCCTCAGTTCCTCATCTGTGTGGTTGCAAAATATCAGAAACCCTGCCCCACAAAACTATCGAGGCAGCATGCGAGAAGGATTTGGAAAAATAGCCTGCCCAAATAATACTTTGCAGGACAGCATTTTTCTAAATAGTGTATTACTTACACATGATGCTGCCTTATACTGACTCACACCATTCCTTGATGTATCTAGGGTCTGTCCTGTCTACTCTGACTGGCAGTGGCTCTCCAGGGTTTCAGGGAGAGGTAGAATTACCAACTTTCATGTGGGGTGTGATTTCTCTCAGAATTACTATTGATGTCCAGACTAGAGGCATCAGTTCCCCTGCAGGAAGTGGTCGATTGTATGATATCACGTCCCTGCTGAGCCCCCTCCCTTCCTCAGACTCTGCCCTCCACAAACACGACCTCCTAGGTGGAGGCCTCACCTCACATATGGCCTGACCCCTTGAACAGGGGACGCCCAGGGTTGAAGCGGGGGGCCTTTTATCACTGAATGCCCCCTTCCCTCATCTGATGTATGTGAGAGAAAAGAAGGTTACATAAATATGAGGTTTACTCACCAACTCACTCAGTTTGGAGGCCCAGTTTTAGCAAGTCGTTAGGTATTCTGCAGTGCTTCAAAGGGCTTTGCATTTCCAGAAGCAGAGCTGCTCATATAATGACACAGACCTAGATGAAACCACCTCCACCCCACCGGGTTTCTTGTTGATTTCACCGGAATTTTTTTCTTTCTTCTTTCCTGAGGTACATGCTGAACGTTTCTTACCAGATATCACTGTGACCTGCTTATTTAATTTTATGTGATCTACTGTTTTCCTCGCTATTTTGCTGCACTAGCATTAGAGCTGTTTTTAAGCTGCAGCTGCTATGGGGTACCCAGTTAAGGAAATACGGAAGATTGGTTGGTGGCAGTCTTATAGCTACAAACCATATGTTCATAAATGTAGGGTTTAAAGACTGTCGGTGATATTTGTTAATTGAGTTCTCAATTCAGGTGCTGACAGCCACTGGGTGAAAAGAAGAGTCACCATCTGTGGCCACAACATGGGCTTTTGGGCTGCCCGCTAGGTTAAGAAAACGCCTATTGGGTCCCAGTTTGGCCTTAGTGAGTGGGCTGATGTTGAATGGTTGGGCTGGAGATGCATGTGATGGCCTGGGCTCCTTCCATTGTTATTTGAGGAGAGGCATGATCCTCCACCTCATGTTTTAGTGGTACACCTGGGTGGTCATGACCTGGGTTTGATGAAGGGCAATGCCCTAGTCATACAAACAAAGGCTGACCTTGCGACGATTAAGAGAAAGTGGCTCAGTGTGCGGACTGTTTTTTCCACTATGTTGCCTCACCAAGTTATGTGTAGTGTTGGGGACCCCAGATGCTTGGATAGGGCCAGGGGGGACGTCAATCGACAGTTGAGGAATGCTATGGATGGTGGCTTGTGTCACAAACTGAGAGCCAGCTGCTGGATGACCTTGGGCAAGCCGTAGTTCTGATAAGAGCTGTTCTTGAAAAGAGCAGTTTCTGTCAGAGCTCTCATAGCCCCACCTACCTCACTGTTGAGGGGAGGGGAAGTGAAAGGAGTTTTTCAGCCGCTCTGAGACTCCAAGTAAAGGGCGGGGTATAAATCCTCCTCCTCCTCCTCCTCCTCCCTTATGCACCCTGCCATACGGGGTCAAGTAAAAGGACCTGTGTAGGAAAGACGGGGTGCATCTGTCAAAGAAGGGCAATTACATTTTTTTAAATGATTTGCAGCAAGTGGAACATGCAGCACTAAGCTGCCCAGTGGGCACAGAGGCCTAAGTAGAGGCTTGGGCTTGGCGGAGGCAGTGTCGCGTAGGCAAGAAAGGGAACTGGTGAGCACCTTAGGGACATTCCTGTTGGGGAACAAGGGGTCCACCAGAAACGGCCTCCGGGCCTTGCGGCTCAGGGCTGGGAAGGGGGATCTTCCTTTTGGAGCTCCCTGATTAGGCTACTCCCTGCAGGCCGTGCAGCTTCGGCTGTCGTGCTCCAGGGTGACTGCCAATTGGCCAGGCTGCTGGTAGAGCCAGAAGGACAGCTCAAGATTGGTGCAGGTATCTCGCCCAATGGAGCGCAGAGAGGTTGTCAGAGCCCTGCCCCCTTTCTGTACTTGCGAGCTTCCCCTTGCCGAACAGTTTGTAAATAGTTAATAAAGTGGACCTTGTTTAAATCCATCACCATGTCCGTCTCCTCATTCTGGCTGGGGGGAGGGGCAACAGAACACCAGCAGGTGGTGCTCAAGGTTATAGAATCATAGAGTTGGAAGGGATCTCCAGGGTCATCTAGTCCAACCCCCTGCACAATGCAGGAAATTCACAAATACCTGCCCCCTCACACACACACACAGAGACCCCTGTCCCATGCCCAGAAGATGACAAAAAACCTCCAGGATCTCCAGCCAAACTGGCCTGGAGAAAATTGCTTCCTGACCCCAAAGTGGCGATCAGCATTTCCCTGGGTGTGTAAGAAAGGGCCACAAGAACTAAGCACTGATGCAAGCCTTCTTGCCCTCCCTCTCATGATGTCAGGTTCCATAGCAAGTAACTCTTCACACACGTTTCCTGAGAAGCGTTATGCTTTATTAGAGTACAAAACTGGTACCATATCCACAGGATTATTGTTAGGAATAACTATAGGGCGGGAACATCTGTACATATAGCCAGATGAGGTGAATAGCTAAGCAAATGAACTTTGAGCGCGTGGGCGGGAATTCTCCTGGCGGGAAGTTACATAATGAGCGGAAGACTCTCAGGGCCCCTCAGAGCAGAAAGATTCACACCAGTGGTGGGCCGCAAGCCCTCCCATCCTTACAAGGCCAGACTGATAACACTGTCTAGCTGAGCCAGCTCCCACAGTCTCCGAGGCAATGTTTACGCAAAGCTGCTGAGCTGTGAGCAAGCGGGAATGGAAGGACAGAAGCAACATAAAATAGCAGCTAGCTGACACATGATCTGCCTAAATTCACAGAATCTGAATTGCTGTCAGATAGCCATCTAGCCTCTGATTCAAAACCTCTAAAGAAGGAGAGCCCACCACCTCCTGAGGAAGCCTGTTCCACTGAGGAACTGCTCTGTCAGGAAGTTCTTCCTAATGTTTAGCCAAAAACTCTTCTGATTTAATTTCAACCCGCTGGTTCTGGTCTGACCTTATGGGGCAACAGATAACAGACTTGGTCTCCAGACCCCTCACCATCTTCACTGCCCTCCTTTGGACATGTTCCAGCTTGTCTATATCCTTCTTAAATTGTGGTGCCCTACTCTAGGCAGGGCCGGCCTGAGGTTTTACGGCACCCTAGGCAAAACTAGTGCCCCCCCGACGAGGCTGCCTTGTGGTGCCCCCCCTCACCTTGTGTCACACACACCCTGCTGCTGCGTGCCTCTCAGGCACTCAAGCCAGGTGCTAAGTTGGGCGCATTGGGTGGGGGGAGAGGGGACTACAAAGCTCTTCAGAGGGCCACCCTTCTGCTTTTTCTCCCCCCCGCCCGCTTCCCCCTGTCTCTCCTTCCCCCCAGGGGACTGGGACCCCCCCCAGCTGCGTGCACCCGGTCCCCTCGTTTCCCACAGGGGCGGCATGGAGGAGTCGTCCGGTCCTAGCAAGCCCGTCTCAGAGGAGGAAGCGGCGGGGGGTCTGCTCCAGCCCCCTCTATGCACCACGCATGCCCACCTGAGTCGCCCTGCCACTGGGCCCGTCTGCCTCCTCTCCATCCTGCAGGCCACCTGAGCCTCAGGACAGGCACCAAGCACAGCAAGGGGGGGCGCTTCCTCCCTCCTCACTTCCTTCCCCGCCTGCTTCTGGGCACACTGGGCGCCGGACTCGGGGTGAAAGAGGTGGAGGCGGCGGTCCCCCGGTCAAGGACTAGATGCATGCAGGGCTTTTGGCGGTGGGGGTGGCTTTTAGCGGGGGGTGCAATTTGGCGCCCCTAAGGGCTGTCCCACTCTAGGTGAATGCCTAGTTCGCCTGGTGAGTGAGCCGGCCCTGACTCTAGGTGAGGTCTAACAAGAGCTCAGTAAAGTGGTACCATCACTTTGTGTGATCTGGACACTATACTTCTGTTGATACAGCCCAAAATCACATTTGCCTTTTTAGCTACCACATCACACTGCTGATTGATTTTCAGTGTATGGTCTACGAAGACCCCTAGATCCTTTTCACACATACTACTGCCAAGACAAGTCTCCCCCAAGCTATAATTATGCATTTGATTTTTCCTACCTAAATGCAGAACTTTACATTTCTCCCCATTGAAATTCATTTTATTTGTTTTAGCCCAGTTTTCCATCCTGTCAAGATCATCCTGTATCCTGACTCTGTCTTCTACCATATTTACTACCCCTCCCAATTTAGTATCATCTGCAAATTTAATAAGCATTCCTTTGTGGCCCTGTTCAAGTTTCTTAGACCAAAGTTGCTTCTTTGTCTAACTGGAGGAATCCAAGTCACTCAAGCACTTTTGCAGAGACTAGATATCATTGAAAAATAGCCCTGCCAGGAAAAGGGCTGAAATATGATCCTGAAAATGTATGTGATGACACACTGGAGTGCCATGAAAGTGCACATTGAAAGTCATGTACAAGAATAGAACAGATCAGGAGAAGAATATTCTTGGTAACTAGAGTTATAGGACTGGTAATTATTTTATTTATTTATCAAACTTTTACCCCGCCTTCCCGCCAAGGCGGCTCAGGGCAGCTTGCAAATAATTAATACCAATATACAATTAAAACCAGTTATCACAACTAATACAATACCATACCATAAAACCATAAAACATTACACTGGTAACCTATTGAGATTTGAGATTTGGCTGCTATCCATATAAAGTGCTAGTGCTTGTGGAGCGGCCAGTGTGGCAAGGGCTATTAGAATGCTTGTCGGAATAGCTCGGTCTTCACTGCTCTACGGAATTGGTGAAGATCCCACAGAGCTCGAATTTCAGTTGGGAGCTTGTTCCATAGCGTCGGTGCAGCTAGGGAGAATGCCCTGGTTCTTGTTGCTATTAACTTAGCATCCCTAGGGCCACGGGGGACCAGGCGGTTCTGTCTCCCAGATCTCAGTGCTCTCAGGGGAACATATGGGGAAAGGTGGTCCCTCAGGTAGACAGGCCCCAGACCATTAAGGGCTTTAAAGGTCAAAACCAGCACCTTGAAGCATATCCGGAACACTATTGGCAGCCAGTGCAGCGACTTCAGCACATGTGCTCCCTCACGGGGAGACCCATCAGCAACCTGGCCGCAGCATTCTGCACTAGCTGCAGCTTCCGGAGTTGCCCCAAGGGCAGCCCCATGTAGAGAGCATTACAGTAGTCCAACATCGAGGTGACCATAGCATGGATCACTGATGCCAGATCGTTGCGTTCGAGGAAGGGGACCAACTGCCTAATCAGTCGAAGGTGGTAAAAGGCTGCCTTGGTAGTAGCTGCTACCTGGGCCTCCATTGTCAGGGAAGCATCCAGGAGAACTCGCAAGCTCCTGACACTCGGTGCTGGCACCAATGGCGCCCCACCCAAGGCCGGAAGAGGGACCCCTAACCCCAAGCCACTCCGATTCATGCATAGGACATCCGTCTTAGTCGGATTCAATTTCAGTCGGCTCAGCCTAAGCCAGCCTGCTACGTCCTGCAATGCTTGGTCCAGATCTACCGGGGTAGAGCCAGACCGACCACCTAGCAACAGATAGAGCTGGGTGTCATCTGCATATTGATGACACCCTAGCCCATGTCTCCGGGCAATCTGGGCAAGGGTGTGCATATAGATGTTAAACAACATCGGGGAGAGAACTGCCCCTTGGGGCACCCCACAGACCAGTGGGTGTCTTCAGGACAGCTCCTCCCTGAGCACCACCCTTTGTTCCTGACCTTGGAGAAAGGAGACTAGCGAGCCCCCGAATCCCCACGTCGGCGAGGCGGTGGGCGAACAACTGGTGAGCGACCATGTCAAATGCCGCTGACAGGTCTAACAACAGGAGCACCGCCATCCTGCCCCGATCCAGGTGCCTTCGGAGATCATCTGTGAGGGCAACCAGTGCTGTCTCAGTCCCATGACCCGGGTGGAAGCTGGACTGAAACGGGTCTAGCGCCACCGCCCTCTCTATTAGTTTGCCCAAATAGGGCAAATTGGAAACCGGCCGATAGTTGGCCAATTCAGCCGGATCCAGAGATGGTTTTTTTAGGAGGGGCGGACCGTCGCTTCCTTGAAAGCCCCTGGGAATAGGCCCTCAGAGAGGGACCTGTTGACAATATCCTGAAGGGAACCTCGAAACCCCTCTCGGCCTGCTCTAATTAGCCAAGAGAGGCACGGATCAAGGCTGCAAGTGGTTGGACGCACCGTTGAGACCAATCTGTCGACTTCCTCTAGGCTGAGAGGGCCAAAACTATCCAGAATGGGACCAGAAGACGTGCATGGAGCCTCAAGTTCACATACTGTTTCAAATGTGGCCGGGAGGTCGCGGTGGAGCAACGAGACTTTATCTGCAAAATGGCTCGCAAAAGCCTCACAGCCTGTATCCAATTCCTTAACATTTTGTCTGCTCTATGGCAGGGTGGTTAAAAACCGAATCATTCTATACAATTGTGCTGGGCACGAGCTTGCAGACGCAATCTCGGCCGCATAGAACTCCTTCTTCGTGGCCTTTGTTGCCATCTCATACGACTTCATAAATGTTCGATAGGATGTTCTTGTTGCTTCGTCGCGAGCCCGCCGCCACTGTCTCTCTAGCCATCTGAGCTCTTGCTTCATCAGCCGTAGACCCTAGGTATACCAAGTTGCCAGCCTAGATCGAGGGCACAGAGGACGTCTGGCAGCGATCTCGTTGATGGCTGCCGAGAGTCGGTTGTTCCAAGCCTTGACTAGCTCATTTAATGAGTCACCAGGGGGCAATGGATCCCGGAGAGCCATCTGAAGCCACAATGGATCCATCTGGCTCCGCGGGTGAGCTAAAATCAGCTCACCGCCCAAACAGGGTTGGGATGAAACATTCACTCGGGCCATCAGGGCATAGTGGTCCAACCATGGAACTGCCGTAGCAGTAATCTGTAGTAATCCCACTGTAATCCCAGCCGCGAAGATCAAATCAAGAGTGCCAAGGCAGTGATCCGGTCCACTGTAACTCCTGCCACGAAGATCAAATCAAGCGTGTGCCCAGCCCGGTGAGTGGGGGTCGTTACTTATTGGGGAGTCCCAGTGCTGCCATGGATGACACTAGGTCCGTTGCATGAGTGGAGGCCACATCATCTGCATGGACATTGAAATCGTCCAAGACTATCAGTCTAGGGTGCTCCAGTGCCCAGCCTGACACAGCCTCCATCAGGGACAGAAGGCTATTGGCCGGTGCGTTGGGCCTCCCACACTAGGCCAGCACACTCTATGCCCGCAATCTTTGGCCCTGGAGGAGTAAGCCTCCTGAATGAACAAAGCCGCTCCTCCCCCCTGCCCCGACGTCCGGGATTGGTGACGGACCGAGAAACCGGGGGGAGCCATCTGGGAGAGAGCAACTGTCTCCCCATCTCGCACCCAGGTCTCGGTCACGCACGCCAGGTCCACGTCCTGTTCCAAGTCCCACTGTCTGTCACCTTTGGGATGGGACGCAGGCTGGAAGGTGGATGAGCCTGTTTCTCTGCCCCCTTCCCTTCCATTTCTGCCTGTTCCCACCGCTATACCTTCCCCTCCCCAAGAGCACTGGAATACCCTGTCTGGCCATTTCTGCACCTGGTGATCTTCATCTACCACACTCAGCACGGTCACAGATTCACCTGTACAGCTGGCAGGTATTCCGGCCTACTTCGTGTTTGCTCGGTGTTGCTGCTACTTGATGGAAAAATCCCATTTACTGCTGACTATTCCTAATCTAATATAGGTGGAGTCTGCTCCGGTCCTAATCCTACTGCCCTAACTTAACTCTTATAGCTTCCTGTTGCCTCTTTTTTAATTTGTTTATATTTTTATTTGTTTCTTTATTTTTTCTAAATTCCTAAGTTCCCCCTTATCCTATCTTACTTCCCAGCCAGTAAACTCAATAAAGGATGGGGGCGATGGCCTATTTCCTAAAGCTGGTAACAGATTAGATCAATAGGACAGTTAATTAATCCGGTTAATTCTTATAATAGAATCTAATTACTGACTTAGCGACCCTCCCTCCTTTGTACCACTAAGAGATCAAATTGGTAAACCCTTAACAATCCACCCCTAATTAATTGAACAATTTAGCAATAGTTGGTCCCTATTGCTAAATAGGGTAGTTCAATCCCTAGCAAGTTTTCATGGGAATTCCACTGAGTTTGATAGGACTGAGTTGGGTTCATATATTTTGACATGTATGCTGACCCAAACAAGCATCCTGAGAATTTCATTGAGCTGAGATTTTCTAGTAGTTTCTAGTGGTTTCTAGTGGTTTCCTGGCCCTGCTGCTGGAACTCCTGATGGCACCTGCTATTTTTGGCCACCCTGGGTGCATTCAGACGGGGCCTTTCTGCCGGCATAAACTGCACCGGTTGGAACTGGTGCAGTTTATGCCGGCAGAAACGCGATCACACTTACCTCAATTTTGCGGATCCCATCGTTGTATGCCCGTCACACACTGCGGGCGTCGGCATTTAAAAAAAAAACAGTTTGAGCATGCGCATAGGCAGCCATTCACAGAATGGCGATCTTTGCGCATGCTCAACCCCCCCCATTACATTTAAACTTTAAAGGTAAGGACTTACCTTTAATGTTTAAAGCCCAAACTGGCCTCCCTTAAGTCCCGGACTCCTCCGGATAGTTAAAGTAAGGGCT
>NW_015160451.1:12796-14667 GCF_001447785.1 Gekko japonicus
ACTTTTTCCAAAGCTATAATATCCTTTTTAAGGTGTGGTGCCCAGAACTGCACACAGTATTCCAAATGAGGTCTCACCATTGATTTATATAGGGGCATTATTATATTGGCTGATCTGTTTTCAATACCCTTTACCATGGGGCACCCACCCAGAGCCTCTGGCATTTTCTCACTCTCCTGGCATCAAAACCAATTTAAGGCAAAATAGAGATATGGAGACTTTTCAATCCTCCTTTGCATCAGTCTGTCTTTGTTGGCAACCCTAGGCCTGCCAGCACTCTCAGGGTGACTTCATGCCTCCTGGCTGGCATTACTTCACTAGCCCTGGCTGCTTTGCTCCTGTCCAGCAGGAGCCTCCTTATGGAAGCTGCCTGGGTGATTTTGGACCAGCCACATACTTTCTGTCTAACCTACCTTGCAGGGTTGCTGTACAGATCACAGAACGGAAGAGGAGAATTAAGTCAGCTGCTTTGCTCCCCACTAATGAGAAAGACAGAACTTTGCGTAGGAAGAGGCTGCTGAGAGGGGAGGAGATAAAGCTGTCAAGTTTAGGTATGTAAATTCCTGGGGATTTCTGGTGTGGAGCCTGGAGAGGGTGGGTTTGAGGAGGGGTGGGACCTCAGACAGGTACACTGCTGCAGACACCGCACTCTGAAATGGTCAAATGTGTCCAGGTCTCTACTACTGTAAGGTATGCTGTTCTTCACTCCCACATTAGTTCTTTACATTGCAAAACACTACTCTGTGTTTACTCTGCAGAGCCTGGAGAGGGTGGGTTTGAGGAGGGGTGGGACCTCAGACAGGTACACTGCTGCAGACACCACACTCTGAAATGGTCAAATGTTTCCAGGTCTCTACTACTGTAAGGTATGCTGTTCTTCACTCCCACATTAGTTCTTTACATTGCAAAACACTACTCTGTGTTTACTCTGCCTGCAAGATACAAAATCAGTGGCCCCACCCTCTTTCTAGAGCTTGTTGTATTCCCACACACCCCACACACATAACGGGCCTTACTCCTAGTAGGTTTAATAAATAAGTACATCTGGAGCAATCCTACCACAATGAACTAGTTAAAATAATGTCAATCTTGACAGCTGGGCAAACTGGGCAGACTTCTATGGAAAAACCAGAGTGAATTCAGAGGAAAAGAAATACAGAGGGAAAATACAAAGGGAACGAAATAGACTCTGAAGACATACTAAGACTATAAATTACAAAGTCCTCATCTTAGTTGGAGAGCAACACAAGGACTTTGTATCACATATGTGATGGGAGTTTTGTGCCTCCCGGATGGATGCTGTCTCTTTTCTGTTTGTTACCACAGCCCACAGGAAGAAGTGGCTGTAGTGCCCCCCCCAATTTTTCTGTCCTTAAACCATGCCATGGAGTGGCCATTGGCTCCATCATTAAACTTAGATGAAGCTGCATAAATAACACGATTTTTACAATAAAGCCAACAGTAGCTCCA
Source organism: Gekko japonicus (assembly GCF_001447785.1). Classification (NCBI taxonomy): domain Eukaryota; kingdom Metazoa; phylum Chordata; class Lepidosauria; order Squamata; family Gekkonidae; genus Gekko; species Gekko japonicus. The sequence continues at coordinate 14,267 of NW_015160451.1, forward strand.
TGGGGCAGTTTGAGGATGCGAAAACTGTGAGGGGGGGGGAAGTGCTACAGCTACTTCACCCTGCATGCTTCAGTCAGAAACAGAAAAGAGCCAGTGTGTGCCTGGGAGACACAAAACTACAAAGTCTTTGTGTTGTTCTCTAATAAACACAAGGATTTTATAATGTGTAGAAGTAGTCTGGGTTTCCTGCAAGAGCATTTGTGAGTATCATCTGCCTTTTCCATTAACAGCACACAACTAGGTTGTGCAACTGAGAAGGGGTTGCTGCACTTGACTCCAAAGGCCCACAGTTTATCCAGTGCATCATTGAAAATGACAGAGATGGCCTCGCCAAGAAATGGACTGCTAATACATTGGCTAGCGCTGTACTACCTAGCAATGTGCCCCAAAACTACAAAGGC
>NW_015160452.1:0-3199 GCF_001447785.1 Gekko japonicus
ATAAGTCATGCTAATGAGCTCCTGCACCATTTTTCCTATGAAATGACCCCCGATCATGAAGATGAGAAGGACTTCTCTGAAGGACAGCAGACAGACATTTGTTTTTGAGGGGGAAGCATTGTGTCTCTATCCCTGTAGAACTCATGCCTGGACCGCAAAACGGGAGACCTTACGGTTGTGTGATAAAGTCAGGAGGCAAAGCTCTAGGTGATTTCCCAGCCAGTATATTCATCTTGTCCATGGGGTCGCAAAGAGTCGGACTCGACTGTGCAACTGAACAACAAATATTCAGAACGTCTGTCAGCTGTTTTATTGTCTGAACCATTTTTGGAGGCACCTAAACATCTAAACCACGTCCACCTGCCACATTTTCTTTCCTGTAGGAGCAGGGGGGCAGGTCTGGTGAACTGCACCCTGGGAAGAGGTGCCATTTTAGCTTTCCGCACGACTTCCAAAGCTTCAGTGGGCGACTTAACTGCTGCGAGGTAAAATTTCTTCAAGTCCTTTGTCGCTGCTGCTGTGTGTCTGTGGCTTCCAGCTGTGAACATAGAGATATATTCTGGTGGTGGGGGGGGGGGGGGGGGTAATTCATGATGAGGGGGCTACTCTTTAGATAAATGACTCTGTGGATGGAAAGAGAGACAGCTCTTCTGAGGGAAACCCCAGCCGGAGTTTAAGAAAGCCATTGGTACCGAGAAGCTAGCACAGCGGGCACAACAAAGGGAAGATTTCAAAAACGGGTCCCAGGCAAAGACTAGAAAGGGCAAAAAGGGGAAAAAATCAAGAAAGAAAGGAGGGAAGAAGAAAAGACTTAAAAAAAAAGAATGATAAAGCTACTCACCCCTTTGCAGTACAATTGAGTTCCAACTTGCACAAAAGCAAGAACAAGCCAAGTTTATTCGCGTGAAGGACTCGTCATTTCACCTTTCGTCTTCTTGCTAGACAAAACTGTTCGGATTGTGCATTTAAATTCAAAATAAATTTGAAGGACTTTAAAAAAAAATGAGATTCCCTCCCAGAGCTTCTGGATATGTGAAGGAACTGAAAATGTCATAGCAAAACTGAATACAATTCAAAGGGATAGCCTTTTTTCTTTTAAAGTTGATATTTATAAAACACACTGTTTGTACAATCATTTCAAAAACAGGTCTACATGAATACATGAAGCTGCCTTCTACTTAATCAGACCACTGGTCCATCAAGATCAGACTGAAAGTGGCTCTCCAAGGTCTCCGGTCGAGGCCTTTCATGTCACCTAGTGCCTGGTCCTTTTAATTCATGATGTCCTGGCCCCACTGGTGGACGTCCGGATGGCACCTGGTATTTTTGGCCACTGTGTGACAGAGTTTTGGACTAGATGGGTCTTTGGCCTGATCCAACATTGGCGTCTCTTATATTCTTATGTTAATTAGAGATGACATCATGACAGAGATTGAACCTTGGACTTTCCACATGCAAAGCGGATCATCTACCACTGAGCCACAACCCTTCCTCAAAAAAGTCATTAAAACTTCTCAATTTATGAGAACACTCAATAGAAATAAAATGCAGAGAGCAGACATTATATATTTTACATGAAACTTCCGTCTAGTTGTCTGGCACATGTTGATCTCCTCATTTTACCATTAAAAACCCCTGGGAGGTAGGTCATGCTGGAAAAAAAATGACTAGACCAAGTTCACACAGTGAGTTTTGGGGATGGGCATGAACTGCATTTTTGTGGCTCAGTTTGGTCCGTGGTTGATGATGACTGAACCACGAACCAAACCCATATAAACTGGGAGGTTAGTTCATGAACTGACCCGGTTTGAGTCGGTTTGTGAGCCATTCAAATTTTAAACCCCTGCTTTCTACTCCCCGTAGCATTTCACAGGGAGCAGAAAGCAAGGGGGGGATTTAAACTGAACAGCTGAATGGCGGCCCAGCTCAGTGAGTTTCATGGCAGAATGGAAATTTGAACCTGAGGCTCCTAGGCCCTACACTTTAAATCAAAGCAGTATGGAGCCAGAACTAGGAAGGAAGGAAGGAAGGAAGGAAGGAAGGAAGAGTAGAAAAGTCCTTAGTTTGGTACTGTAATTTGCTTTTTCCCTCTTTCTTCTCTCTTCCTCCCCCAACTGTTTTTATTGGGTACATTAGATTGTGAGCCATTATTTTAAACTATAAACCACCTTGAGTGCATTGATCAAAATGTGGCTGATAATGAAGCAAATACATAGCACATATAGATAGTAAATAAACACACAAAAACATACAGTGCAAAATGTGATTAATTAATATATTGGGTTAAGTGCAAAAAGGAAATATCATTTGACTTGGAAGCTTTTTCACAATATCTCCAACCCTCCACGTTTCCCGGTTAAGGGGGAAATGCCGCTCAGACAAATTACAAAGATGACCTGATTCCAATGGTACCAAGAGAAAGAAATTTTACTTGCAAAAATTAGAAGCACATCTTCAATGACATCATTATGTAGGTCTGTTTAACGTATTGGGAACAGATTAACTCCAAGAGGTTAACTTGCTACAGCTCAGAGCCCAGGGAAGAGAGAAGAAGAAGAAGAGGCCCCATATAAGCTGAAATACAGAAAGCAAACAATGGCCAAGGCAGCTCAGCATCTAACCAATTAGAGGGTGGGGCCAACTGCAAAGTGTACTGAGTCAGAAAATTCTCTTAACCCTTTCCCTCCCGGAACCTCTTGCATGCAGAGTTACAACAATATCCAACAGAATAAGGGACAGGTGTGAGGAGAGTATACTAGATACTCATTCAGGCATATTATTTCTGATATGGGGGAAACAGGATTTTAAAAAAAGAGTGGGGAGAGAACTCCAAAACATGTGTTCCTGCATATCTGATTCCTGTCCTCCTGAGAACATCAGCTGTGCTTGACCCCACACCAAACGGTCAAGTTTATAATATGTTGTCGAAGGCTTTCACGGCCGGAGTTCATTAGCTGTCGTCAGGGGTCATTTTGTAGAAAAAGAGGTTCAGGAGCTCATTAGCACAACTCATTAGCACACACCCTGACATCACCAGAAGTGTGTCAGAAGGCAACACCCATCGCTCAGGCTCCACTGGACTGTTTTGGATTGCTAGCTATTGGGGGGGGGGGGCGTGCAGATCTGTCCTCACAGAGGAGGGAGGGCTTGTACCTGAATAAAATTTGGTCTTAAAGGTGCCACTGGACTGTTTTGGCAC
>NW_015160452.1:3234-7304 GCF_001447785.1 Gekko japonicus
GCTTCTTGCTCTGACTGAGGGCTGCTGGGAGCAGGAGGTGGAGCTTGTTGCATATGCTCGCTCCCTGGTCTCTTTACTGCTGGAGCTCTGCTCCTGTGCGCTCCTGCAGGAAATGACCCCTGGCTGTTGTAGATTTTCTGGGTTGTATGGCCGTGGTCTTGGCATTGTAGGACCTTACGTTTTGCCAGCAGCTGTGGCTGGCATCCTCAGAGTTAAAGCACAGAAAGATGGAGTACTCTCTGTGTTGAGGTGAGAAGATAAATCACGGTGATAAATTTATTCACAGCAAAAAGCCAGCACTCTAATACAACAGTCAAACTAACTCAAACTAAACTCATACAACCACAAGCATAAATGAAATATATAAAACAAATATCAAATAGATGAGAAGAAAAATGGTAGGCAGGTGATTTATATCTACTCAGGAAGGTGGGGTTGGGCTGAGTCATTATCTTGTAGGAGTTCCGCAGGCTATGACATGCGAATGGAGGAGCTTTCCTGAGGAGGTTCTTTTGTATATGGATTGTTTCCTGAGGAGGTTTTCTGTTCCCCAAGGATGTTCTAATCTTATCTTGTTGCGTCAAGGTTATGTTTGTAAAAAAGCTAGGATGTTGCTGTGCATGTCTTGTGGTGGAATGTTGTTTTCCAGCTACGACCATCTGATTCAAAAATACACCCTGAGACAATTCTCTGAACATTGTCTTGGCAGTACTCCAAATGAGGCCGCACCATAGATCTATACCGGGGCATTACAATATTGATCGTTCTATTCTCAGTCCCTTTCCTAATAATCCCTAACATAGAATTTGACATAGAATAGTCGTAGTCATGTTGTGGCTGGTTTAGGGTGACCTCAAATGCTCCCTCTAAGCTGTGGAGTCCTGTGAGCAAAAAAATTCTACTTTGTGAGCTACTGGCATTAAAGTTGTGAGCAAGAGATTTGGCTACTGCATCAGTTAGTTTCCTCTGGAGCCATCCTTCCTGAAAAAGACAAAAATGTGTCAGCCAGAGGCTAAAAACCTGTGTTCTAGCTCACATTAACCCAGCGTAGAGGAAACACTGGCTACCTCATAGGGTTATTAAGGCAAGAGACTAAGGGCGATTCTGTATTGGCTTTCCCCTCTGTTGTTTTACAAAACTCACCTTGGAACAGAAATTCCCCCCTGCAGTGCATGCTGCTTTCACTTTCTTTGATCATCGGATTTTACGGTAGCCTCCACACTCTATGCCGCTTTCGCTTTCTTTGATCATTGGATTTTATGGTACCTTCTGCATAGATTTACGGCCATTCGGGGGTGACTTTGCAATCAGTATGGTGTTGCCCCAAGGTATCTGAATGTGGTTTTCAGCTGCACTGTCCTCTCCCAGTTGAGAAAATGTGGAGCGAATGCTAGATGCAGAATTGCCCTAAAGACCTTTCTGTACTCTCTTTTTGATCCATCTTCACCGCAGTGTCCTCCAAGCAATTCTGCACTAAAATTAAATTCAAACTTCTTTTTAATCCAGGTCTTCCCTCCCCCATTCTGCACTAAAATTGAGTTCAACCTTTTTATTCTGGGTCCCCCCCCCATTCTGCATTACATTACCTCCCTTTAGTAGACTTAAATTGCCTCGACTCAAACACTGAGAAAATCCATAGTGGCAGAGCAAATGTAGAAAGGATCTAACAGAGGTGATTTGCCATCGCTTGCCTCTGCACTGTGCTTTAGCACTGTGGGATCAGTGGTTGCAAATTGTCAGACGTGTACAAAGTGGCAAGCCCCACCACAACACCAGTGAGTGTTTTGCTGAGCATCAAGTCTCAGGAAGGAGCTATTAAACTCCTTTTTCCAAACTGGGTTAATAACAGAATTGGCCAATGATTAATAGACGGTGCGAGTGGGATCCTGACATTGGCGGATGTGTGTAATTGACGTTCCTGGTCGCTGTTGGAAAGCTCATCTGTCAAACATAGTTATAGATGGTGCAAATAGTCTATTGACCCAAAGTCAGGTCTCCCATTGGGGGTCGGGGAGTTCAGGATCTCACAGATTGTTCGCATCAAGTGATAGACGCAGGTTGCCCCGGTGGCTAATTAACTAATTAATAATAGACACTCCAGAGGAATATTTCTTTTCACATATACCAATCCTCTTGAACTTGCGCTCTGAAAGCCATATTAATCCGCTGGAAATACAAATTAACCTCAAAGTAATTCTTACTTGCAAAAGAAAGCTTATGGAAAAAAAAGAAAAAAGAACCTGTTATCAATACACATGCGAAATACGAGGAAATCTAGTTCTATTTGAAAACAGTCTACCGGTTTGATTCACCTCCCTTTGGATCAATAGAAAAAAACCACCCATTTAGTATAAGAAAAGTGGGATAAACTTCATCAATATTACTTCTTTGGTATCATTAATATTACCTCTTAGGCTCAGGCTGTCTTGAACCATGAGGAAAGGCAAGGTATAAATGTTTTAATGAATACATCTATCATCTATATCTATCTATCTATCTATCATCTATCTATCTATCTATCTATCTATCTATCTATCTATCTATCTATCTATCTATCTATCATCTACCTACCTACCTATCATCTACATATCATCATCTAGTCCATGTGTGTCATGTGACCCTGGGAATTACCTCTCCAGTTTGGTGTAGTGAGAGCCAGTCTGGTGTAGTGGTTAAGTGCCCGGACTCTAATCTGGGAGAACTGGGTTTGATTCCCCACTCCTCCACTTGCACCTGCTGATGTGACCTTGGGCCCGTCACAAGCTCTGGCACAGCTGTCCTTGAAAAAGAGCAGTTTCTGTCAAGAGCTCTCTCAGCCCTGCCTGGATACTGGATAACCTTGGGCAAGCCATAGTTCTGACAAGAGCTGTTCCTTGAAAGGGCAGTTCTGGAAAGAGCTCTCTCAGCCCCACCTACCTCACAGGGTGTCTGTTGTGGGGAAGGGGAAGCAGTTTGTAAGCTGCTCTGAGAGAATGGTGGGGTATCCTCCTCATAATCTCCCCCTCCTCCTCCTCCTTCTTCTCCTCCTCTCTCTCTCTCCCCCTGTCAAGTCAACTTATGGAAACCCCATAAGGTTTTCAAGGTATGAAACAGAGGTGATTTCCTATTTTTGTTCTCTAGGCCATGACCCTGGACTTCCTCGGTGGGCTCCTTGCTGGCCTTCCATCCAAGTACTAACCAGGGCTGACCTTGTTTACTTTCTGAGATCTGATGAGATCAGGCTAGCCTGGGCCATCTGGGTCAGGGCAACAGATATACAGAAGTGGTTATCCATGGGCTGACTGTGTAGCCACCCTGGACTTCCTTGGTGGTCTCCCATCCAAGGACTAACAAAGACTGACCCTGCTTAGCTTCTGAGATCTGATGAGATCAGGCTCGCCTGGGCCATCCGGGTAAGGACAACAGATATACAGATGAGGTTATCCATGGGCTGACTGTGTAGCAACACTGGTCTTCCGTGGTGGTCTCCCATCCAAGTACTACCCAGGGCTGACCCTGCTTAGCTTCTGAGATCTTATGAGATGGGGCTCGCCTGGGCCATCCGGGTCAAGGCAACAGATATACAGAAGTGGTTATCCATGGGCTGACTGTGTAGGGACGCTGGTCTTCCTTGGTGGTCTCCCATCCAAGTACTACCCAGGGCTGACCCTGCTTAGCTTCTGAGATCTTATGAGATGGGGCTCGCCTGGGCCATCCGGGTCAAGGCAACAGATATACAGAAGTGGTTATCCATGGGCTGACTGTGTAGAGACGCTGGTCTTCCGTGGTGGTCTCCCATCCAAGTACTACCCAGGGCTGACCCTGCTTAGCTTCTGAGATCTTATGAGATGGGGCTCGCCTGGGCCATCCGGGTCAAGGCAACAGATATACAGAAGTGGTTATCCATGGGCTGACTGTGTAGAGACGCTGGTCTTCTGTGGTGGTCTCCCATCCAAGTACTACCCAGGGCTGACCCTGCTTAGCTTCTGAGATCTTATGAGATGGGGCTCGCCTGGGCCATCCGGGTCAAGGCAACAGATATACAGAAGTGGTTATCCATGGGCTGACTGTGTAGAGACGCTGGTCTTCTG
>NW_015160452.1:9758-11443 GCF_001447785.1 Gekko japonicus
ACGGGAGTTTCTAGAATTGTACACCCGCTTCTCCTTGCTCGAAAGTCTTCTAAAGGGGGAAGTTTCCTTTTGTGGTTACATTGAAGTTTAGATTGATGTTTGTTGCTGGTACTACAAAAGGCCCATTAAGCTGCTGACAATCATAGACGGAGCGTGCCTGTCTTTCTCAAGGCTGCCTTAATACACAATAATAATACACAATGCACTTTATAAGATGGAACATATAGAACACTTTAATTTATAAATAAGGTTTTTGCAGTGTATATATTTGTTGTTTGACCCCTGAATCTTCTGGCATGTGCGCTGTGATGACATCACCCCGAAGTGATGTCATCACACTGGGCACATCACACAGGGGACACTCTAGCATTTGGCCTCAAATTCTATGGTGACCATAGAGTTTTTAGCCAAATGCTAGAGTGTCCACCACGGGATGTGCCCAGTGTGATGATGTCACCTCCGGGTGACATTATCGTACTGGGCACATCTGGCACAACTGGGCTCTTTGGGGGCGGGGCTGGCCGGTGGCAGATTGGGTCCCCCAAAATCGGGTGAACACCTGCCCCCATTGGGGGAATGGCAACCCTGTCAGTTAAACAACAGAAGTGTTGCATGGCACCATAGTTGGGCTGTGTTTAGGGCATCAGATGGCCTTAATCGAGCCCCGATGTGGTGCCAAGGAGTTATCTGTAAGACTATGTCTTTGGTGCTGCTGTTCTTAATTCTCTGTTGCTCTGTTCTTTGCTTTTTCATTGATTTGTTAGACTGATTAGTTTGTTTGTTCGTTTGTCTTGGAAAGTCGGCTGAGTACATATGTATGGTTTTTACTGTCGCAAGCTGTCTTGAGAACTTGGCAAGGCTGAATGGCAGGGTATAAGTTTTCTAAATAGATTAGAATTAATTAAATCAGATTTTATTAGGGCCGTTTTGGAGCATGAGGAGTCCTAAATGACTTTTTTAAAGGGGGGAAAAAAGCCCATAAACCTTAAGAAAATATGAATGGCTCAGTAGAAATTTATAGCACAATTAATGGTTTCATTAAAATTATATAAAACACACACTTTTGGGAGGGTTTCTTTAGGCAATCTATATGATGGATGCATAGATGTCGGATAATCCTATACTGATTGCTCATGATTATTTTTGTAAGGATTAGATGAAGCTGAAGCCATTTTTTCCCCTTAAACACATATCTACTTAGGTATTTCATGATATATTTTAAAAATCCAAAAATACTTTTGGTGTTTGTCAAGTACTGTCAAGTCACTTAAAACGTATGGTGACACTATGAATGAGTGACCTCCGAAGCATCCTATTGTTAACAGTCTTGCTCCAGTCTCGCAGACTGAGGGCCATGGCTTCTTTGGTTGAGTTCATCCATCTCAGGTTGGGTCTTCCTCTTTTCCTGATGCCTCCCACTTTTCCTAACATGATTGTCTTTTCCAGTGAGTCTCGTCTTCTCATAATGTGATGTATGTAGCCTGGAGATTCCAGGAAATCTCCAGCCTGCACCAGGGAGTTTGAAACTGTAATGTATATGAAGATGCCTTCTACTGAGACAGATCATTGGTTCAGTTAGTTCTCTGTTGTCTGTCCTAATGGGCAGCAGTAGTGAAGGAGGAGGAGGAAGACAAGGAGAAGGAGAAGAAGAAGGAGAAGGAGGAGGAGAAGAAGAAGGAGGAGGA
>NW_015160452.1:12707-13960 GCF_001447785.1 Gekko japonicus
CCCCAAGCACCAAGAATACAGAGCATCACTTGCCCCAGACTGAGAGTTCCTATCTATACCTTGTGGCTAATAGCCACTGATGGACCTCTGCTCCATATGTTTATCCAGTTCCCTCTTGAAGCCGTCCATGCTTGTAGCCGCCACCACCTCCTGTGGCAGTGAATTCCACGTGTTAATCACTCTTTGGGTGAAGAAGGACTTCCTTTTATCCATTCCAACCCGACTGCTCAGCCATTTCATGGAGTGCCCACGAGTTCTTGTATTGGGAGAAAGGGAGAAAAGGACTTCTTTCTCGACCTGCTCTATCCCACGCATAATCTTATAAACCTCGATCATGTCACCCCTAAGCCGTCGTTTCTCCAAGCTAAAGAGCCCCAAGCACCTTAACCTTTCTTCACAGGGAAAGTGTTCCAACCCTTTGATCATCCGAGTTGCCCTTTTCTGCACTTTTTCCAAAGCTATAGTTTAGCACGGATAACATCAGCCGTCCTCCAGGTTCTCATGTCTGGTTGATTCTATCCAGGACAATATTTGTCAGCATCTGCCTGGCACCGAATGGTATCTTTTGCCTAATGCATTCACCGCAATGGATTTATGACGCTAAATAATCAGACAATATTTGTCTAATCCAATGTGTGTCGGGGACGGCTTGGTGATCGTGTTAACCCCGATGGGAAAGGCAACGCGGGGAGGCTGTAGCCCTCCCAGGAAAGAAGAAGCAAGACTTTTGACCACACGGGACTCCTAAGAGTCCTACCACATGACTTTTTATTGATTTGCTTTGATGTTTATCCCTCTTTATCTCTCACCCTATTTCATTCTCACAAGTTATCTTGTGAGATAAGCTAGGCAGGCGGAGTGTGGCCAGTCCAAGGTGACCCAGCAAACTTCATGGCAGACTCGAGACTTTAATGCAGGTCTCCTCGATGGCCCAAGCTAGCCTGATGTCGTTCGATCTCAGAAGCCAAGGAAGGTCAGCCGTGGTTAGTACTTGGATGGGAGACCACCAAGGAAGTCCAGGGTTGCTATGCAGTGGCAGGCCATGGCAAACCACCTGTGAACATCTCTTGCCCTGAAGAAGAGTTGGTTGTTATGCCTCACATTTTGTTGGACATTGTAACTCTGCATACAAGAGGATGTGGGAGAGAAAGGGTTAAGAGAGTTCTCTCACTAGGGTACACTGGGCAGTTGGCCCCGCCCTCTTATCGGTTAGATGTTGAGCTTTCTTCGGCCGCTGCTTGACTTCTGTGTTT
>NW_015160453.1:0-9395 GCF_001447785.1 Gekko japonicus
GATCTCCAGGTGCCGCCTGGTGGTTGGCAACCCTAGCCACAGACGGCAGGTCAAAGAGCCACGCGTGGCTCCTGAGCCATCAGGTGAGCATCGCTGATCTACGTGGACTTTTTCCAAACGAAAGGCAAGATCCAGGCCATCCGAGGACCCAAACAGGCACTGAGTAGCATGCTTGGAGTACAGACAATACCTGGACAAGGAGTCCGCCCGGCCATCTTGAAGAAGACACAGAGCAGATTCTCCAGCCAAATTTAGTCTTCCGCTCCAGAGCAAGAAGACACCACGGCCAGCTGAAGCAGTATCTCGTAACGTGGAGCAATTTGTCACATCCGTTCCACTAATGTTCTGAGGCTAGGGCTGCCAATTCCCCCCGGGGGGCGGATTCCCCCCCGCTTTGGAGGCCCGATTTCCGCCGCTGCGGAATCGGGCCTCAGGGGAAACCCCACCCCGGCATGCACGCCAGCCGGATGTGACGTGCTGACGCCGGGCACGCTGGGGGCGGGGCCACAGCCAACTGAGGGGGAAACTTTATGTTTTCCCCTCAAATGGCTGTGGCCCCGCCCCCAGCGTGCCTGGTGTCAGCACGTCACATCTGGCTGATGTGTATGCGGCACGCGCCGCACTCAAGACGGGAGCCCCCTGCCGCAGAACAAAAGGTATTTGGCAGCCCTATCTGAGGCTCCTACATGGTCAGAAATCAGATGACCAGCGGCAAATATAGTGGACTGCATCGTCATCAGTGAGGTAGTTTAAGTAATTCACGTTGTGGCAGGTAATATAAACAAAGCGAATCTAGGCTTGAGAAGGCTGAATGCCGGCGGGAAGTGTCACAGAGAGAAGATCTGGTGGTCAGAAGTGCATTCTGGGGCTGCGACAATTTTGCTCACCAGAAATCCATTCATAAATTAGAGACTTTCCTGGAGCACGGGGCAGAAACATGCGATTTTGTTCCGAACGTCTGTACAGCCTCCGGTCATGATTCCACAGTGATTGCAGCTGTACTAAGGGTCAGAACTGCAGGATGGAAGCTGACTCAGATCTCTGAATATCCCTCAAAGGTACAAACTTTTTTCCCCTTCTGTTCCAACACCCCCCCCCCCAGTTGCTGAAACCAGAGGGTTGTCTTTGTGAATTCAATAGAAACTGCTGCTGTATAAACATCCAACATGCATCTTGGCTACCACTTACTGTCACAAAAGGTGACCGTGAAAACCTTCTAGAAGGAAGCAGTTTATTTGGAATTTGTATTCAAGGTGTGTGCATAAAGATTGCAAGTAAATTCCTTTGTGAGGAATTAGAGATGCAGGGCTTTTCCGCATTCTGTTCTGGACGTGTTTTGCTCCCTCTAGTGGTCGGTTCAATATAACATTGCTATATGTCTGGCCCCATCACTCCTTGGCAAATAGAAGGGGAAGTCGTGGAAGTAGTGACAGACTTCACGTTCCTGGGATCCCAGATCACCACAGACTGTGACAGCAGCCATGAAATTAAAAGACGCCTGCCCCTTGGGAGGAAAGCGATGGCGAACCTAGATAGCATGATGAAAAGTAGAGACATCACCCTGCCAACGAAAGTCCGCATGGTCAAAGCAATGGTATTCCCAGTGGTCATGTATGGCTGCGAGAGTTGGACTATAAGGAAGGCCAAGCGCCGAAGAATAGATTCTTTTGAACTATGGTGCTGGAGAAGACTCTTGAGAGTCCCTTGGACTGCAAGAAGATCAAATCAGTCAATCCTAAAAGAAATCAGCCCTGACTGTTCCCTGGAAGGCCAGATAATGAAACTGAAGCTCAAATACTTTGGCCACCAAATGAGAAGGGAGCACTCACTGGAGAAGACCCCGATGCTGGGAAAGATTGAAGGTCAAAGAAGACGGGGACGGCAAAGGATGAGATGGTTGGACAGTGTCATCGACGCAACGAACATGAAATTGAGCCAACTTCAGAGGACAGCGGAAGACAGGAGGGCCTGGCGGGAGCTGGTCCATGGGGTCGCGAAGAGTCGGATTCGACTGTGCAACTGAACAACAACAACAAATGTCTGGCGTTAAAAAACCTGCAGTTTAAATCTGGGTCGGAAATCCAAATGTGGGTCGCGAAGCCTCTGAAAGTGGGTTGCAGGCCAGCCCTCCCTAATGGCCGCCCCTGCCCTTCCATTGCAATCTTCTTTTTTGGAGGTCAAGATCTGACCCCGTAAACAGTATCTTCGATGTCATACATTAGTTGGTTTGGTTTTTTTTACTGCAGATACCTATGGATAAAGCATAAAAAGTGTCCTGATAGTTACTAAAGTTAGTTCATTAGAATCCTTGGGGGAATTAGAGGGAGCAACAGTGGAAGAAGAGAAGAGAAGAGATTGGATTTTATACCCCACCCTTCACTTGGAGTCTCAGAGCGGCTTACAAACTCCTTCCCCTTCCCCTCCCCATGACAGACACCCTGTGAGGTAGGTGGGGCTGAGAGAACTCTGACACAAACTGCTCTTTTTCAAGGACAGCTGTGCCAGAGCTTGTGAGTGACCCAAGGTCACATCAGCAGGTGCAAGTGGAGGAGTGGGGAATCAAACCTGGTTCTCCCAGATTAGAGTCCACACACTTAACCACTACACCAAACTGAAGAGGGTAGGCAGAGGCTGGACTCTAACCACCATAGACAAAGGCTGGGTATGCTGGAATGCTACTTGCTTGGGACGCATATTAGGGGCCGCTGCGCCCTTTGTGTGACATGTTGGTTTCTCCAAAAAACATCTGGTTAGCCACTGTAGAAAATAGAATGTTGAACTAGGTGGGTCCCAAGGTGGTGGAATGAACTCCCATATGAGAGCAGGGCCCTGCGAGATCTATTACAGTTCCGCAGGGCCTGCAAGACGGAGCTCTTCCACCGGACTTTTGGTTGAGGCGGTGGACGTCCCTCCTTTTTCCCTGGCCAATACCACCACCACCACCACCAGTGGCCTGGTTCAAATTTGACATCGGGGCACAATTGCCATACTCAGATATGACTGACACCTGAACAGGTTATTTTACATGGGAGTTGTGATTTTATGATCTGTGATTTTATGTTGTTTTAATCTGTTATTAAACGATTGTTATGATATTGATGTAAACCGCGGGGAGGGCGGTATATAAATCAAATAAATAAATAAGGTCATAGTTTGCCTGGGGTGATAAGAAACCTTACTCCAGTCTTGGGTGGGTTACCGATACCAAATAAATTTGGAATTGTGGGTCAACATATCGAAAAGGTTGGGAACTGCTGCCCGATACTGTATGACTATGAGGTTTTTTTCCTTTTTGTACTCTATAATCTGTTTTGAGTCTTGCTGCAAAAAGGCAGGCTATAATGGTCAGGGGCCCCCAACTTAAAAAAAAAATTATTGCGAACATAAAAGAAAAAAGGAAAAGAGAAAACATACATAAAACAGAAGAAAACTTCCGATTTTCTCTACAGTAAATATAAGTTTGTTTACACAATTTTTCCTTGCTCTATATATAGAATAAAGAACTCCCTTTTTTGTATCCTAATATCTTAATCATCAAAACCACACATCATTTTTTCCTGGAAAAAGTCTATAAGGGGTTTCCAGTCTGTAATAAATGAACTAATTGTCCTTTCCCTTACCAACGCTGTACGTTTAGCCGTAAGGGCTGCCCAACTGTTTTGAGCCCACAGGCCCTTTTGGAATCATGACACAGTATGGTGGCACAGTCACAAAATGGCTGACGCAGGAAGCACAGCCAGCCACAAAATGGCTGCCGCAGCTTACCCTCAGTCACACAGTGAAGATCTTTGTGCTGTGGTGGCAGCTGCTGCTGAAGCAACGTTTTTAAAAGCAGAGCTCAGTCAGATGCCTTGCTGGGCAAAAGTCCCACCTGCTCCTGTCTTAGGGTTGCCAAACCCCCAGTCTGGGTGGGGGTTCCCCTGACGTATGATTTTTTGGGGCCCCACCCCTAACAACCACCACCCGTGGCCACCCCTCTCCCTCCCCTTCTGAGAGTCCCCTTCTGAGAGATTTTAATGGCCCTCCAGCTGATTGGGGGGAGCATGTGGCACTGCTGCTTGGAATGTGGGCGTGCGAAACCCCCGCTGGACCAAAGCACTGCCACTTGAAATGCAGGCGTGCGAAACCCCCGCTGGCCAAAAGCATTTAAAGGGTCCCTTTAAATGCTTTTGGCCAGTGGGGGCCAGGCCTCGTGAGCCTGAATTCCAAGCGGCATCACCACTTGGAGTTTAGGCATGTGGCCAGTAGCTACCCCTCTCCCCTCCCCTCCTGCAAGATTTAAAGGGCCCTCCAGCTGATCGGCGGGGCACATGCTCCCACTAATTACCTGGAGGGCCTAAATCTCACAGGAGGGTACGGAGAGGGGTGGCCACAGGTGGTCGTTGTTGGGGGCGGGGCTCGGGGGCAGGGATATCCCCCAATGTGATGTCATCACATTGGGGATGTCCCCTCCAAGAATGCCCCCCAAAGTCCCCTGCTGGGGATGAGGCTGGACCTCGCAACCCTACCCTGTCTACTTCCTAAAAGCACTTGATAATGGTGCCGCGGTCCACACAGGAAACAACTTTGGGGGGCCCTGAATGAAATAATAGCACTACTACAACATTGGCTTGTATTCTACCACTCTTCTCCACCAAATGTGCCTTCCTCCAGCCCAAGGAGCTTTTAGCCAACTGAAGACATTCAGAAGAACCCTTTCCATCAGCTGAAGGCTCGTTGGGACAGAAAATACCTCTGTTCTTCACCTAACAGGATACAAGCCATTGTCAGCCAGACACTGAAGCACTGCCTGTCCCCAGGGGCACCTATCATTGTCGGCTACTGCAGCAGGAAAAGGGTTTTTGCCAAACACACCTATTTGTTTATTTACTTGCTGTACTTGCAGTGAATTACAGAATTAGAATAAACAATGGAACCCAAAAAATGGTGTAAGATATGCCATAAACAATGCAGAAATTGGATTAGAAATTGGATTATGACAGTGTCATAATCTACGGCCCTATTCCATATATGGAATTGCTTCCTAATCAGTTCAGTTTACTGCCACCCTCTTCCCTTTACAGAAAAAAAACCCTCCTGAACCGTTCCGATAAACTTGCAGCAGCTGAGAACTGTCATCTTAAGTGGTTGACCGCTTGCAATTTAGAGATCTCTCCTGGTAACAGCTTTCTATTGACAAAATGGTTAAGAACACCTATGTAGAACAGACAGCTTGAGAAGACTGAGAGAGAGAAGAGACTGCCTTGAAGCTCTCTTCAACTTCCACCCTGCTGCTATGCTTCCAGAGACTCTGCTAATCGGGGACGCCAGTTGAGATGCCAGAGCTACGTGCCTGATAGGAAACGTAGTGAGTAGAATAGCCAGCTAGGTTTTTCGTTTTGGTTTGGATTCCTTGCTGAACTGTACACATTCTTAAACCTATCTATGTGTTGTTTGTCCTCTGTTTTTGTAAATAAAGTTTTATGTGTTTTTGTACAAATTGGAGTGAGTTCACTGGCCAAATCCAGGTAAGTATTTCCAGTGCCACGCCTGCCATCTACCGGAAAATTTATTCTCCCTCCCACCCCCCTTTCTCAGCCTGCTATTGTCACACTCCGGGGCTAAGATTTGCAGAAGCCTCTGTGCTTTGATTTTTAAAGTATTGATTCCACAGTAGCTGAATCATAATCTGTTTCCTTCGTCAGATTTGCAGAAGCCTCTGTGCTTTGATTTTTAAAGTATTGATTCCACTGTAGCTGAATCACAATCTGTTTCCTTCTGCACTGAGAACTTCAGCCTCACCAGAAAAAAAGAAATTGCCCCCCAAGCCACAAAAACCTGGCTACGGGTCTGCTCCACCACTCAAAACTCCAGGAATTTCCCGCCCTGTGGATGACACCCTTTCTTTCAATAAAAGTCCCATTTCAGCCTTCTCGAATAGGGCTGCTGGCTCTGGGTTGGGGAAAACCTGGAGTTCTAAGGGTGGAGCCTCGGGAGGATACAGTTTGGGGAGGGGAGGGGCCACAGCAGGGGTACAATGCCATAAAGTCCACCCTCCAAATCAGCCATTTTCTCTAGGGGACATACACCAAACAAGCAAACACTGTGATGTGAATGACTAAGACATTTAGTAAATCTTTTCAAGGTAAACAACATAGGTAAAGGTTTCCCTTGCTCAAAAGCCAGTCAAACCTGACTCTAGGGGTGCGAAGCTCATCTCCGTTTCCAAGGCGAAGAGCCAGCGCTGTCCGAAGACGTTTCCATGATCACGTGGCTGGTAAAAGTGGTAAAAACACCAGACGATCAGGAACAACGTTAACTAAAACATTTTTACAAATGGCAGAAGAATATAGTTTGATAGACGCATGGAGGACCAGGAATATTGCTAAGGAAGATTTCACTTTAAAGTGGTAAAAACGCCAGACGATCAGGAACAACGTTAACTAAAACATTTTTACAAATGGCAGAAGATAGACGCATGGAGGAGCAGGAATATTGCTAAGGAAGATTTCACTTTTTATTCCCCAAGAAAAGTCCATCATTCTCAATGAGCATCCGGATATAAACTCCTGTCATCCCAATCTTCCTCAGGAGTGATCCTATGATGTCGGAAAGGTGTCAGCCTCTTGATACAGCTCACTGTTATGCAGGGGTCATTTCGTAGAAAAAGAGGTGCAGGAGCTTATTAGCATAACTCATTAGCATAACTTATTTGCATATGCCACACCCCCTGACATCACCGGAAGTGTGTCAGAAGGCAACACCCACCACTCAGGCTCCACTGGACTGTTTTGGATTGCTAGGTATTGTGTGTGTGTTGGGGGAACATGCAGATCTGTCCTCGCAGAGGGGGGAGAGCTTATACATGAATAAAACATGGTCTTAAAGGTGCCACTGGACTGTTTTGGACTGGGGGGCTGGGGGTGGGGCTCTGCAGCTTACCTGGCTACTTCTTGCTCTGACTGAGGGCTGCTGGGATCAGGGGGTGGGGCTTGTTGCATGTGCCCGCCCCCTGGGCTCTTTACTGCCGGAGCTCCGCTCCTGTGCGCTCCTGCAGGAAATGACCCCTGCTGTTATGTTAGGAGTAAACCAGTGCTTAACTTCTTCTTTACTTTCTTCAGATTATCTCCTGGTTCCATTTCAAGTGTTTGCATCAGGAGCAAGCCAGCCTTGTCTTCTCTAACTAGGTGCAAAAGCCTTCTATATTTTGCTGGCTTAAATGTTCTCCACGAACACTGTATTAATATTTACAGTAGTAGCAAACCAGTCCTCTTTTCTACCCGGCTGGAAGCCTTCGATTTTAAATTTGGCTGGCAAAATGCTCTCTACGATGAGCTGGAACCTTTATAAAGAAAACTATCCCAGCTAATTCCATCACAGTGTTTGCTTGTTTGGTGTATTTCCTATATGGATAATTGTGATCCCTTCTTGATTTTCTCTAGGGTAGGGGTGTCAAACGAGTGGCCTGGGGGCCGGATCAGGCCCCCGGAGGGCTTCTATCAGGCCTGCAGTGGAACTGGCTGTCTTCTGCTTCTTCTTCCAGTTCTGCTGCTGCTGCTGCATCATCGTAGGTTTGCAGCTTACAGATACACATCTGAACAGCATACTCAAGATTGCAACAGCTTACAGATACACACCTGAACAGCATACTCAAGATTGCAACAGCACGATGCAGTCCTAAAAGCAGTTTCTGGAAAATCCCTGAAAGTGGGGAATAATGCGGTCAGAACGCTAAAGGACATTCCATTTGAGGTGGATCTCCTGACAAAGATATGTAATCTTTCCTTAAAATCTGCCTCCATTCCTGAGGATTGGAAGGTAGCTAATGTCACTCCCATCTTTAAAAAGGGTTCCAGAGGAGATCCGGGAAATTACAAGCCAGTCAGTCTGACATCGATACCGGGTAAATTGGTGGAAACCATTATTAAGGAAAGAATTAGTAGGCACATAGATGAACAAAACCTATTGAGGCAGACTCAACATGGGTTCTGTAAGGGAAGATCTTGTCTCACTAACCTGTTAATGTTCTTTGAGGGGGTGAACAAACATGTGGACAAGGGGGATCCAATAGATATTGTTTACCTTGACTTCCAGAAAGCTTTTGATAAAGTTCCTCATCAAAGGCTCCTAAGTAAGCTCAAAAATCATGGGATAGAAGGACAAGTCCTTTTATGGATCAAAAACTGGCTAGTTCATAGAAAACAGAGAGTGAGTGTAGGTGGGCAATTTTCTCAGTGGAGGGTGGTAAGCAGTGGGGTACCGCAGGGATCAGTACTTGGTCCACTGCTTTTTAACTTGTTCATTAATGATTTGGAGATGGGAGTAAGCAGTGAAGTGGCTAAATTTGCGGATGATACAAAGTTGTTCAAGGTGGTGAAAACCAGTGAGGATTGTGAGGCACTCCAAAGGGATCTGTCAAAGATGGGCGAGTGGGCGTCAACATGGCAAATGGGGTTCAATGTGGCCAAGTGCAAGGTGATGCACATTGGAGCCAAAAATCCTAAATATAAATACACATTGATGGGGTCTGAACTGGCAGAGACTGAGCAAGAGAGAGATCTTGGAGTTGTAGTGGATAACTCACTGAAAATGTCGAGACAGTGTGTGACTGCAATAAAGAAGGCCAATGCTATGCTGGGGATTATTAGGAAGGGTATTGAAAACAGATCAGCCAATATAATAATGCCCCTATATAAATCAATGGTGAGACCTCATTTGGAATACTGTGTGCAGTTCTGGGCACCACACCTTAAAAAGGATATTATAGCTTTGGAAAAAGTGCAGAAAAGGGCAACTCGAATGATAAAAGGGTTGGAACACTTTCCCTATGAGGAAAGGTTAAAGCGCTTAGGGCTCTTTAGCTTGGAGAAAAGACGACTGAGGGGTGACATGATCGAGGTTTATAAGATTATGCATGGGAAAGAGCAGGTAAAGAAAGAGGTACTTTTCTCCCTTTCTCACAATACAAGAACTCGTGGGCACTCCATGAAACTGCAGAGCGGTCGGGTTAGAACGGATAAAAGGAAGTACTTCTTCACCCAAAGAGTGATTAACACATGGAATTCACTGCCACAGGAAGTGGTGGGTGCTACAAGCATGGACGGCTTCAAAAGGGAATTAGATAAGCATATGGAGCAGAGGTCCATCAGTGGCTATTAGCCACAAGGTATAGCTAGGGGCTCTGGGGCAAGTGATGCTCTGTCTTCTTGGTGCTTGGGGGGGGGGTCAACAGTGGGAGGGCTTCTAATGTCCTGGCCCCACTGCTGGACCTCCTGATGGCACTGGTATTTCTGGCCACTGTGTGACACAGAGTGTTGGACTGGATGGGCCTTTGGCCTGATCCAACATTGGCGTCTCTTATGTTCTTATGTTCTTAAATGTAGGAGCAGGACCAGGGTACTTTAATCCATCAGGGA
>NW_015160453.1:10835-14153 GCF_001447785.1 Gekko japonicus
CAATAAATCAAAAGTAGGTTTGCAGCTTACAGAGCTAACGTTTTAAGCATGTTTTTATTTTAAGTTAAAAAAAAACACCTTTGTGTTTGTGTTCTTTATCAAGCTTATATCTCCACTACCCGGCATTACAATTTATGACACACATGGCCCGGCCCAACAAGGTCTCATTTATGTCAGATCCGGCCCTCATAACAAATGAGTTCGACAACCCCTGCTCTAGGGGAACTGATCTCTGTCATCTGGAGGTCAATTGTAAAAGCGGGAGATCCTCCAGCCCCTTCCTGGAGGTTGGCAACCCGATTTATAGGTTGCCTCTCCCTCCACCCAGAGGAGTCACCTCTAACTACTCATCACGATTCATACACAGGCAAATACTCTTTAGGGAGGACACCACAGAAATGGAAACTTCGCTCCACACAGAGTCCTGCAGGAGCGTTCTCAAAGGGCTTGATTTCTACTTCGGGAGTCTAATTGGATGATTTGTCTTCGGTTTTGCCATCTGCTGCACTTATAACTTTCCTCTTCCCGACTGGTGTTTCCCCCCCTCATCGCTTAAGTTATTTAGGGGTGGGAATATTAGCAGTTTTACGACACCCCGGCAGATAGGCTGTGTTGTGCTGGAGCCGTTTCTTTGCAGACTGCTCATAATGCTGAGCTCCGGTGGTTTCACGAGGGCTGTAAAGATGAAAGAGAGAGGCAGCCGCATTAAATCATCACGCCCGCCGGTTCCAGCGCATTGGAAAGTTATTCAGAAGCCCCTAATTAGGAACAAATGATAAAAGTCCGCTGCGTCCAAATATTCCCCTGCCCAATTTGCCAAGCTCAGCTTTCTCGGCCGAGGATATTCCACACTCCTATGACCAACTGATTTCTAGAAAGCTACTCCTCCTGGGGACCAATCAAGTTGCAGGATGGAAGGTGGAACTTAGGCATCAATCTTTAGAGGAGTCAGAGGCCGAGAAGAGAATGAATGTGCGAGAGGTGGATTTGCCCCTCTGCTTCTTAGGGTTTCTTTGGTGTATCCAAGTTTCACCTCCAGATTTCCAAAGTCATGTGTCATTTCCCCATCAGCTCTTGTCAATAGCACTAGTGTGGTTCGAAGGCCACGTTGAAGTCTTTCCGCAATGCAATTTCAACACAGGCAAAATTTGCATATATGCAAAATGTGCCTATGGAAGGGGCTACAGAGATGGCAAATGACCTGTTGAAAAATAACAGTCTGGTGTAGTGGTTAAGTGCGCGGACTCTAATCTGGGAGAACCGGGTTTGATTCCCCACGCCTCCACTTGCAGCTGCTGGATGACCTTGGGCAAGCCATAGTTCTGTCAGAGCTGTCCTTGAAAGAGCAGTTCTCAGTCAAAGCTCTCTCAGCCCCACCTACCTCACAGGGGGTGTCTGTTGTGGGGAGGGGAAGGAAAGGAGATTGTAAACTGCTCTGAGACTCCTTCGGGTAGTGAAGGGCTGGGGTATAAATCCAATCTCTTCTCTTCTTCTACTACTCTAAATATTTCTGGCTCCCTTCAGTGAGTGGTTGTGAGCTGTCAGCCTGGGGTTGCCGAACTCCAGGTGGAGCCCGGAGCCTCCCAGATTTATCTAGTCGTTTATACCCTGCCCCCCCCCCAAATCAGCTTAACTCATTCTCCTCTCCACCATTTTTTCCTCACAACAACCCTGTGAGGTAGGTGAGGCTGTGAGCGTGTGACTGGCCCAAGGCCACCCAACAAGTGGCACAAGTGGGGATTCCAACTTGGGTTTCCCAGATCCTAGTCCAGGGGTGGCCAAACTTGCTCAACGTAAGAGCCACATAGAATAAACGTCAGATGTTTGAGAGCCTCAAGACAGGAACAAATATTTCACCCTCTCCTTTTACTATGCAGTTCCCGATAGCTGTGGAGCTGGTAGCAAGGGCTGCTAAGTATTAAAGGCACAGTCACACTTATTTAGATTCAACTTTTTATTTGGCTCTTAAGCATCAAAGGTTCAGTTCTACTCACAGTGCCTTTTTTGGGTGCAGATAGGAGCCTTAAAGTCCTAAGTGATTCATGTGGTAAAAGGAGCTGAATCTCTCCCCTCTGCTTAACTAAGAAGATTACAAACAACTGAGAAGAGGAAAACAGCACATTCGGCCTGTGCTGAAAGCGCTGCACTGGCTGCCAATAGCATACCGGATTCGCTTCAAAGTGCTGGTTTTGACCTTTAAAGCCCTTAATGGCCAGGGTCCAGCCTACCTGAGGGACCGCCTTTCTCCACATGTTCCCCCAAGGGCACTTCAGTCGGGAGGGCGTCATCTCCTGGAAATTCCAGGCCCGAGAGAAATTAAATTTGCAGTGACCAGGACTAGGGCATTTTCGGTGGCGGCTCCTACCTGGTGGAAGGAGCTCCCGGAGGAGATCCGGGCCCTGCGGGACCTTTCTCAGTTCCGTAGGGCCTGCAAGACGGAGCTCTTCCGCCAGGCTTTTGAGTAGGAGCCGCCGCCACTGCTATTCCACCTGTTCCCCCTATGCCCTGGCGTACTAACATCTGATTGCCTGGCCCCAAGGGTGGAGCGAGGTGCTTGGACACGCCTCTGAGGACAAGATCGTAGGACGTAGCTGTGTGAGGTTAAGATCTCCCCTTCTTGCTTAAATTTGTTGTAATTTGTTATGATATTTTATCGTAATTTATTGTTTTTAAACTATATGTTATTGTTTTAACGCGGCACACAGTGCCCTTGTTAGCCTCCCTGAGCCTTCGGGGTAGGGCGGGATATAAATGTAAATATAAATAAACAAACAAACAAACAAATAAATAAATGCCTCTGCAAGAAATAGCTCTGCCTGCCTGCTAGCAAGTTGCATGAAGAGTGAGTCTAAAAGAATTCCCTTGCCCGCTCCTCTTAAAGCCAGCTTAGCCATGCAAATGACTTGAGACACCTCACCTTTGTTTTCCTCTACCTCT
Source organism: Gekko japonicus (assembly GCF_001447785.1). Classification (NCBI taxonomy): domain Eukaryota; kingdom Metazoa; phylum Chordata; class Lepidosauria; order Squamata; family Gekkonidae; genus Gekko; species Gekko japonicus. Next base: position 13,773 of record NW_015160453.1, read on the forward strand.
TGCATGCTCCTTAGCAATAAACCCAGTGTTCCCAGCAAGGCTTCTGAGCTCTTCTAAGCACAGCTACTATCCCCACTGATCATAGCTGCGAGAGCACACACTCCCTGCTTTCAGCTCTAGTTGCATGCGTGCCTGCTAAGTTTCTGCAAACAGCACAGACCAGAACTTAGTGCCTGCTTCCTCGGACTGCTTACTACACTGAAAGCAAGTTCTCAAAGGTGAAAAAGGGACTGCATGCTGCAAAGGTTCCACAGCTAAAGGGGACTCTACGCATCAGTTTTTCCCCAAAGAGAAATCTCAGCACCAGGCACTAAGAAGCAAGCATTACAGACAAGTCAGTGAAGGAGCACAGCAGAGACATCTAGTGGCGGAGTTTGGAAT
>NW_015160454.1:0-2455 GCF_001447785.1 Gekko japonicus
AGAGTCGGCAGTTCCAATCCTCCACCAGCGCATCCAACGAGTCGCCAGGTTTTCTCCTCAGTGGTGCTTCAAAGCACCTTCACCAGTCTCCCCTGTTCCATTTTGTTGTCACACTACTTGATACTTTATAGATGTGATACTTTACTACCTGATATTGCAATAGTTGACGGCTGACATGAAATTATATTTGACATGTGACAGTAATTGATTATTGGCATAGTTTATCTCAACACGTAACTGACCTTTAAAAAAAAAATTACTTATTTAGATATTGATTTCCTGTTTTCTCCTCAGTGGTGCTTCAAAGCACCTTCACCAGTCTCCCCTGTTCCATTTTGTTGTCACAACTAGGGGTCATTTCCTGCAGGAGCGCACAGGAGCGGAGCTCCGGCAGTAAAGAGCCCAGGGGGCAGGCACATGCAACAAGCCCCACCCCCTGCTCCCAGCAGCCCTCAGTCAGAGCAAGCAGCAGTCAGGTAAGTTGCAGAGCTCCCCCTGGTCCCCCTGGTCCAAAACAGTCCAGTGGCACCTTTAAGACCAAGTTTTATTCAGGTCCAAGCTCTCCCTCCTCTGTGAGGGCAGATCTGCATGAGAGTAGTGATGTTAGCATGGCTCTCCCAGATCCCAGTCACTACAACATTCTGGCTCTGAAATGTACAGCAATCGACGGCTGACAGTGTATACCACGGTACATCTTGTGTCTGCAAAAATATCAAAGAGATGCTGACATTCAAAGCACTCATATTCTGCGGTAAAGTTTCACATTATAAGTATGAATTCGAGTTTGAAATAGTGTGGCAAAACAGGAGATGCAAATATATGGCCCCGGTCACACGGGCCAGATAATGTGTGTGTGGGGAGGAGGCGTGGCTGTTCGCCCCGGAGCAAAATAAAGCACGGTAGCCCAATCACATAGCCCCCCGAGTCTCCATGTTTCGGCTGCTAGCTGGCGATCACACGGCGATGCTGCAGCGCGGCAAAGAAGCCGCGCGGCACGATCACACAAGCGTCTCTCGCGTTTGTGCGCATGCACAGTTCCGCGGAGCAGCATTGCTTTCAGTTTCGTGTTTGTGCACACGGGCTTATGAAAAACATCCGGTTTGTGACGGGACGTGGACGGGCGCCGGATGCCACGGGATACTAGTCCGGGATCAGACGCTCGCCCCCGCCCCGTGTTTTCCGGATACTAGTGCACTTTCCGAGTTACTTTTAAACTCCGCATCTTCGGCGGGATGCCACGGGTTGGCCACGGGTTGTGCTATGCTTCCCAGATGTTGTGGTGTGATCACGCCCCCAAAATCCACCTGGCATTCGTGCCTTTCACACAGCAAATTCTCTGTGTGACCGGGGCCTATATTTGCAAATACATTCATCTTTATAGCCACTTTGTGGTAAAGTACCAGACTCACTGAAAAAGAATCGCCGACTGACTTGCAGGTAGGGTTGCCAGGTTTCGCTTTTTGTCCGGCGGGGGGTTCCTGACTGGGAGTCACTGGTAGTGATGCCATCATGCTAGGGCTGTTATGCAGCAATGCTCTAGTGTTTGGGGCAAAAACTCTATGGTAACCATAGAGTTCCCTCACAAATGCTAGAGTGTCACTGTGTGATGGCCCCAGCATGATGACATCACTAGCAGTGATGTCATTGCATCAACAGTGCCCCCATGGGATTCTACTATTTGGGGGTGGGGCTTCCTCCACCAGCCGGCTGGCCAGCAGCAGACTGGGGCTCACAATCATCAGAACTCAGACGCTAAACAGAGTCAGCCCTGGCTAGTATTTGAATGGGAGACCTCCAAGGGATACCAGTGTCATGGTGCAAACCCAGACAATGGCAAACCACCTCTGGAAGTAAGTTATCATTTTAACATTTTAAAATGTTATAAAACATTGTGGGATTAAAACAGCCAACTCTGAGTCCAGTAGCACCTTAGAGACGAACAAGATTTTGGAGGTATAAGTTTTCAAGAGTCAAAGGTCCCCGTGGAATTAAAAGCATCCTTTTGTGGAAGACTAGTGACTTGTCCATTTTTTTGTTCCCATAACAGCAGGTAGGTTTGTCCTTGGAATGCATCTGTGCTCACATAAGTACACCAATTGTAAGGCTATTGTTACCTGCAAGGGCTGCCTTGCATTAGCAGTGGCTCTGAGGCACAGGTTTAAACTCTCGGTAGCCTACATTCGTGCTGAGGATTCTGGGCGTCCATTCATTGTAGAGGCCTTAGCGCATCAACCTGAAGATAGATTCAGGTGGGTCGCTGTGTTGATCCGAAGCGACAGAACAAAGTTTGAGTCCAGTGGCATCTTTAAGACCAACCAAGTGGAATTCTGCGTATAAGCTTTTGTGTGCAGGCACACTTCAGGTATCTGAAGAGGTGTGCACGGCCGTGACCTGGATAGCCCAGGCAAGCCTGATCTCGTCAGATCTGGGAAGCTCAGCAGGGTTGACTCTGGCA
>NW_015160454.1:2650-9533 GCF_001447785.1 Gekko japonicus
GCCCTCCCACTGTTGACCCCCCCCCAAGCACCAAGAAGACAGAGCATCACTTGCCCCAGGCCGAGAGCTCCTATCTATACCTTGTGGCTAATAGCCACTGATGGACCTCTGCTCCATATGCTTATCTAATTCCCTTTTGAAGCCGTCCATGCTTGTAGCCGCCACCACTTCCTGTGGCAGTGAATTCCATGTGTTAATCACTCTTTGGGTGATCAGTGTTAATCACACTTTGTTAATCACTCTTGGGTGATCAGTGTTAATCACTCTTTATTAATCACTCTTTGGTTGGTCAGTAGCCAGAGGTCAGTAGCCAGAGGTCACCATGACTTCCAGGTGCACACACACTTAGTCACCAGAGGTCATCATGACATCCAGATGCACACACTCTCACAGGCGTGCACGCACACGCGCGTATACACACACACACGTAAAAATACACCCCAAAAGTGTGCATGCACATGAAAGCATATACCCAAAATTAAGCTTGTGACTATACCATGGGGATGTGAACTGGCTCTTTGAGCACACTAGACACGAAGGCTGTAAAAAGAGCACCCAGGTCTCGTTTGTTGAACAGTTACAGCCTAATAAACACAGGGTGGGAAAAGACTGTCAAGTGCCTTGGCATAATGTACCGTTATATTTTCTTGTAAAACGAAATGGTAAGAAGGATCCCTCCCCCTCCGATGAAAGCCTCATTCTTGGATTTCATTCTGCTAAACAAAGGTCCATCCGGAGCCCAGGAATGTCTTTTCTTGTCCTGGCGAAGAGGCGTCGTCGGTGTCGAATTGTTAACTGAAAACAGGACTTGCTCCTAACATGTAGATTTGGGGTTTCTGTTATCACTGTTACAGCTGAGAAAGTTGTGAAGGGGGGGGTAGGGGTAGCTGAGGAAAAGACAATAAAAAGAAGAGTGAAAGAAATTTGGCTGGAACTTTTAAGATACCATTTTGTTCCAAAAGCTGGCAGCCCTCCTCAAAGAGTAGCTGAATAGACCAGCTCTGGGAAGATTGATGGCTACTCTGTGCTCTCCAATGCTCAATATAATAGTGGGTAATTTGGCTCTTTCCCAGCCGAAGGCAGTGATGAGGTAAGAATTCTTCTCAGAGTCTTCTTGGGGGGGGGGGATAGGAGGGCTCCAAGTAACCCTTCTTTTGCCAGGCCGGTTGCCAACTGCTATAGAATTGCCGCAGAAAGAACGACAGGGGTCCACAGATCAGCACAGAGAGTTCTCCCTGTTAGAAATCAGCAATCAAGGGAAGATGAAAATGGGTCAGATAGAAGTCTTATTTTAAGGATTTTTCTCAGCATGCCGAGTAAACAACAGCGACAGTGATTTGAAAAGATTTATGACCGTGTGGAGGATAGCAGCGGTGTTTATTTTAAAGAAGTTAAACTTTCACAAGTTTCTCCATCACAGATTCAGCACACATATTAATATGCAGTAGCAACAATTCACGCCGAGCACGGGCTGTCCTCTTTTCCCGCCCCCGAAATGGAAAGAGATGCTAGGTCATGCTAATTGTCAAGTTCTGGAAGCTTGGGAGCAGAGGACTCTGGGAGTTCATTCAATAGATGGGCCTCAACTTCAAGCTTTCGCCTTTTGTTCCCCGACAGCAATTATAAGAAGAATCTGACAGATGTTGGAAGGATTATATTCCAGAACAAGAATGATTAAAATGTGGGAATAGATCAAGAAGGGTAGCCATATCAGTCTGTCTGTAGCAGTAGGAAAGAGCAGGAGTCCAGGAGCACCATAAAAACTAACAAAATTTGTGGCAGAGTATGAGTTTTTGTGAGTCACTGCTCACTTCTTCACTGACAGAGGAATAAGCAGGAATAAACAGCTTTAAAGGGGGATTAGATAGATTCATGGAGGATAAGTCTATCAAATGGCTACTAGCCACAGTGACTGAGGGGAACCTCCATGTTCAGATGGACTAAGCCTTAGAATGCCAGAGCCAGGAGGCAGCATCAGGGGAAGGCCTCAGCCTCTTTGCCCTGTTGTTGGCCATCCAGAGGAACCTGTTGGCCACAGTATGAGACAGGATGCTGGACTAGATGGACCACCAGTCTGATCCAGCAGTGCTCTTCTTATGTTCTTATGCCTCTAATAGTATTCCAAGATAGATCATTATGGTTACTTCTTGGTGCATTTGGCAAATTTAGTAAATTTCACAGACAAAAAAAAAGAGAGCTTAATGTTAAAAATCATGAAGAGGAGCTCGGGTGTGCACGGTAGCCATGGCCAAGGCGAGGGAAGCCATGCAGTAGACGGTTTTGGTGGCGGCGGTGGTCTGCATCGTAGCGGCGGAAGCCGCAAGTCGAGTGCCTACAGTGCAGGTGTTTACCCGCTATCCTCCAGAGATCAGCAAGGAGAACACCTTTCAGTGCTATGCTGACGGATTCCATCCTCCCAAAATCAGCATCGAGCTTCTGAAGAATGGCAAGCCAATGGCGAGCCAGAAGAGCAACCTTTCTTTTCACCAAGACTGGGCCTTCCATCAGCTTGTCTACGCCAACGTCACTATTGATGGGAAGACCGAGTACGCCTGCAAGGTGGAGCACGAAACCTTGCGTGGATCCCAAATCCACAAACTCGAGTGGGAGTTCTGAGCAGCTGTCCTCAGGAAAAGAAGACCGGAAGACTTTTGCCATTTGAGATGCGTTCCGGCCATGCTATCCTGAACCACTTTTTGTGTGCTGTCCCTACTTTGAAATGACTGCTTTGGGGGGGGGGGGGCTTAGCCTGCAGGAATTCTGCATGAGATTTCCTTGATCTTTCGGGGTGGGCCCAACAATATTGCAGAGCCGAAAATATGTACAGAAATAATACACATCCAGGGTGCTGGCAGGGCTATTTTTGGACAGGAATGCACAAGAACGGAGTTCCGGCTGGCTTCAGAGTTGGCCACGCCCACTACATCCAAAACCTCTGTGTGCGTATCTACAGAGGGAAGGCCTGGAGAGTGACCTCCCCCCCAGCAACTCTGAGGCGGGTGGGCCAGGAAGGCTCTGGAAGGATCAGGGAGGCATTTAAATGCCTCCCCGTGCCTTCCCTGGCCGCGGGGCACCCAGGCAAGCCAAAGGAAGGCAGTTTAAACTGCCTCCCCTCCCCTCCAAGGGCTGGTTTGCCCAGGTTTCCCTGCAGCCATGGGGTACCCGGGCAAGCCAAGGGAAGGCATGGGTGTGTGGGCCAATATGCTAATGAGCTGTGCTGTCAGGGGAGTGGCCTAATATGCTAATGAGTTTCTGTTGTTGGGTGTGGCCTATGATGCTAATGAGTTCCTGCTGGACTTTTTCTACAAAAAGATTACTGTACTGCATAAGCCCACCTTCCAAAGTGGCCATTTTCTCCTGATGAGCTGATGTCTGTCACCTGGAGATCAGCTGTAATAGCGGGAGGTCTCCAGCCGCCCTCTGGAGGTTGACAACCTTGGCCAACGTATCTTTGACTGAGTTCCTAGGCAGCCGCTGGCTCAATGCCGTGTGCAGCCGCAGCAGCATCGGCACTTGCAGAGGAAGGTGATGAATGAGAGACGTCTCCTCAGGTCCACATCATCATAGTACAGTAATCATCTGGTGGTTTGTCCTACTGGATAATGGCACTGTAAAAAGGTAAAGGTAAAGTTTCCCTTGCTCGAAAGCCAGTCGAATCCGACTCTAGGGTTGCGGTGCTCATCTCCGTTTCAAAGCCGAAGAGCCAGCGCTGTCTGAAGACGTTTCCGTGGTCATGTGGCTGGCATTACTAAACACCGAGGTGCACGGAATGAAGTGGTACCTATTTATCTACTTGCAATTTCTTGCTTTCGAACTGCTAGGGTGGCAGGAGCTGGAACTAGAGACGGGAGCTCACTCCGTCATGCGGCACACTTGGGTCTCGAACTGCTGAACGACCGACCTTCCACTGTAGTTGGAGTCATAATAGCAGTGATCTGTACTTAGTTGCTAACATGGATGGGGTCACCTGGAGCAAAGACATCTCGGGGGCTCCTCATGTCGTAGTGTCACAATTAGCAATTTTTGTCATTTCTCAATCAGTTAGGCTCCATACTATCTAGCAGAATTCATTGTGGAATAATGTGTGAAGACCATACTTGAAGCGTCTCTCAGGCAGAGGGAAACTGTTCCAGAAATGGCTTGAGCAGAGTGCACCAGGGCCCAGAGAAAATCCTTAGACTGGTGACAATTTATAAATGGACAGAAGAGTACATTACATAAAATTTTCCAGACATCTAACTGAAATAAAAGGAAATAAAAGCTATATTTTAACTATAAGCAAAAGCTAGATAAATAAACTATAAGGTGGAAAAAAGTAATAAATATATTCAGATATTGTATGAGGTCATCAACTAGCTCAAAATGATGTAAAGAGAATTCCCCATGTATGTATTACTGTATGTTTGTTTTTTGTTTGTCTGGTACATACAAAATAAAAAGCTTTATATATAAAAAAAGAAAAACCAGTGGCTTTTGTTTATCATAATGGACGACTAAACTGTCTGTATAGAAAAGTTGCTTTCTGCTTTCTATATCCACATGCCTTCTCCAGTGATGTCTTTTGATAACACGCTGTGTCTTGTTTCCTGTTGCAAGTCAAATGTTGGGGGCCACATGGCCTCAATAAGCATGCCATAAACCCACATTCTTTCACACTTTCATGCCAAATGCCAGACCTCATGGCTCCACTTTCTGGCCCACATGTAAGTAGTCACGTAGACCATGACGTAGCTGGAGTTTGGGTCAGCTGACTGCAGGCAGGGTCTCCAAACTTCCAGCCAATCCCACAAACCTGATGTTAGCAACTGTGGCAACCAACAATTGGGCACACCCATGCCCACTCGCAATTGACTGATAGCCACATCTAATTTGTGACTGGAATTGGGATATAATTGTGTTGATTCCTATGGAGTGAGGTCTCTTGCTTAGCTCTCCCTTCCTCCTCTGTCAGTTTGTTTTATGGCACCTGAAAATGCTGCCTCTTGAGAGACAAAGAGTTGCTTTGTGACTTGGAGCAGATGGTGTGCAAAAATAGGATTTCCCTTCAAAACCCCTTGATACTGGGACTATCTTGGACTGAGGAATACTCCTGATGTGGTAACTATGAATCATTAATGTTTAGTTAAGGCAAACAGCCCTAGCCTTTGTTATTTTTGTAATCTCTGGTAGTCTATGCTAAACTCTGTACTAAATAAAGATCTCTCTTATTGCTAAATTGTATTTGCTGTTGTAACTGAATTCCAAGGCAAAATCTTGTGGCCTAAATGCTCCCCATACACGCTACCATTGGAGAGGAAAGGTGTGCATCTCTGGAGTGAGTTGCTAAGGTGTTCTGTCCCAGATGCCAACTAAGGGTTTGGAATCTCTCCCTTAGGAAAGGCGGGGACTAGTGAAAAGAGGTTCTGGTGGCAAATTGTTCTGGAAACCAGAGAGGGTATAGACCATCTCATGGTTTGTTGTTTAATGTACTGAAAAGTACTGGATTCCCTCCCATTCCTGGACTGGCTTGGGTGAGCAAAGACCTGTACATGGTGGCAGCGGTGTCTCCTGTACACTGTCAAATGACAGCATGCACTGGTTTTAGACTGTCCACAGCCACTTGGCCAGCTTATACAGATGCAAAGGTTCTGCTACCATGACCCTGAAGGAATGTATGAGTCCAAGGAAAGCTTGGAGTTCCCACTTGGTCCATGGCACAGAGGCATTGTGGATTGCTTTAACCTTTGCTGAATTTATTTATTTCCATTATTTATAGTTCACCTTTCTCACATAGTAAGGTGAATAACCTTCTCATCAATGATATAGCCATGGAATTCAGTCAAGGAGATGCTAAACACACACTTTTCATGCTTGACACAGATTATCATCAGCAAATCAATGCAGGGCTTCAGACATCTGTGTCCCAAGCAATAAGGGCTTCATCCAAATAAGGTTTCATCCCAGGAATTCCCATCCGGATGTCTTATGTGAAGATCTAGAAAATGACAGGGACTACCCAAATTGCAGGTGCTTTTCTCTGAAGGTTTCTCAGGGAACTCTGGTGGTCTGGGCATCAGCAATGTCTTCCACATACAGTTGCTGATGATAGGCCTGTGACACATCCAATTTGTCAAAGCCACTTGCTTTGAGAAAGAGAAAGAGAAGACAACCCTGTCCTTCACTGCCTGAAGGAGTCTTGGAGCAGCTTACAATCACCTTCCCTTCCTTTCCCCACAACAGACACCCTGTGAGGTAGATGGGGCTGAGAAAGCTCGGAGAGAACTGTGACTGGCCCAAGGTCATCCAGCTGGCTTCATAAGTAGGAATGGGAACTCAAACCCAGTTCTCCAGATTAGAGTTCTGCTGCTTTTAACCACTACACCAAACTGGCTCTGGAGAAGTGGAATGTAGTACAAGGAGAAATTCTGTAACGATAAAGCAAGAGAGGGGCAAATGCTATATTCCTGGGAACAACTTTTTTTCTTCTTCAAAAGTAAAGCTCCAAAATATTCCAATTCTTCAACAATTCTTGTTATTTACATATTTTTATTTCAATCTACGATTCAAAACAATTAGTACACAGACAAGTTAAGATCTTAATGGAAACTTAACATTCCCAGAATAAACCTCACTGTTCCAAAGTGGGGGAAACGCTTCTCAATTCCAAACTGGAAAAACACTTAAGTCGCTCGCTTAACAGAGAAGTCGGAGAGTGATTCAGCAAGAACACAACTTTATTCTTCAACTCGAACACAACTCCAACACAGATCAACATCTGATAGCCAGAACAGAACAGTTCAGCTTTTACATTGCAGTTGTCCTGCTTTTAAACTCTCCCGGCTAATGTAGCCACATCCACAAATACCAACCAATACGGTTGTTCATATAAGGACCAATCACAGAC
>NW_015160454.1:11911-13299 GCF_001447785.1 Gekko japonicus
AACCTGTTAAGTCACCCGCTTAACAAAGCAGTCGGAGAGTGATTCAGCAAGAACGCAACTTTATTCTTCAACTCGAACACCACTCCAACACGGATCGACATCTGATAACCAGAACAACCTTCACATTGCAGCTGTCCTGCTTTTAAACATTCCCCGGCTAATGTAGCCACACCCACTGTACAAATAACAAACAATAAGGTTGTTCACATAAGGCCCAATCACAGACGTTCCCACTCAGGGAGCTTGCTAGAAGGTGATTGGTTAGGTGCTTCCTGGGCTAGTAACACGATTGGGTGGATTTGGATCCTAGCCCAGGACGAAGTTTAACATTACATGTCAATGAGATGTTTCACAACATTTCAAGGCAGCTTTGAATACAGTACACAACCGTAACAGAAGGAGATCTCCAGGTGCCACCTGAAGTGATTGGTTAGGTGCTTCCTGGGCTAGTAACACGATTGGGTGGATTTGGATCCTAGCCCAGGACGAAGCTTAACATTACAAGTCAATGAGATGTTTCACAACATTTCAAGGCAGCTTTGAATACAGTACACAACCGTAACAGAAGGAGATCTCCAGGTGCCACCTGAAGGTTGACAACACTAAATGTCAGGAGGAAAGGGTCAAGGGGATGCTAATTCCCCATCCAGAACTTGAATGCGTCATGTACACATGAAGGATGAGAAAGGGTGTTGGGCATTAAAGCAAGGACTCGTGCCTGCGCCTCCTTCTTCTATGCAGAAAAGGGAAAGGAGGGAGAAGGGACTGTGATCGCTGTAAATGGAAAGGATAAGAATAATGTGACTGCAGCCACACGGGAAAAGGGCCAGAGAGCTTTTAATTGCTTTCTTGGAAAGTCACTGGTCACTTCCAAGTGACCTTCTGCCCACCCCACCATAAAGGAATGAAACCAGGGAAATCTCGTGTCCCCCCCCCTTTCTTTGACACTCCAGTATTGCTTCTAATCAGTGCGGAGACATCAGAAACACTGCTTGTAAAATGTAATCTCACACAGAGGAATCTAAAATTCAGCTTTGCAAACGCTCATTTTGCCGAAGCTCTGAGTGCATAACTTTGTCTCATTTCCATACATATCAATGAAAACTGCTTCTGTGTACATCAAATAAAGTTTGGCTACAAAACTACATAAGCAGGGGTCTGCAAATCTTTTTTTATTGGGGGGGGGCTATGTTCCAAAGACGAAGAATGAAGGATCGCTTGACAGATTCACTTCCACAAAAGCCAGAAGAGAAGTAAAGGGTCCCTTAACCCCTCCTGCTTCAAGGAGCACAGCAAAATAAGTTTTAGCATTATGATTTCCTGGAATCTTAGCTTGTGCATTGGAACAAGAAGCTGAGGTGCGCAGTAAAGGCAGAGCCAGTTTGGTG
>NW_015160455.1:0-9272 GCF_001447785.1 Gekko japonicus
ATCGCCGCGTGTGAACGGGACCTAAGTTGTGTGGAAGCAACCAGGGCTGGCTGCAATGAGACTTCCCCCAAAGGCCGAAACAGCACTGGAAAAAGCCCCCCCCCTTTACTGGCATAAAGTAAGTTTTTCCAAGGCTGGCAATACCTTTGTGGTTGCCCAGCAACAGCCACTGAGGACATCTGTTTCTTAATGCTACAGGTGCTCGTTTAATAATTTTGGTAGGTTTTAACTCTCCAATTTTCATTTTTGTAGGTTTCATATTTTCCCGCAAATCTGGGGCTTTTCTCAGATTTGTAGAAAGGTATCTCTTGTTTGTCCATGGCCCCACTTTCTGCACCTAAGTATCCACAGTTGGGGTCAATGAGGAGAATTAGATATATTGATGTCATGGTTCTCCAAGTTGCAATCAAAATGACAAATCCAATATAATCTGTACATTCATTATTCACTAATGTTATTTATGCTGGAGTTTGAAAACAGGGAAGGACCATGTCCCCAAAATATTTACATTCCTTCTCTTTAGGAGTGGTAAAGGTAAAGGTAAAAGTTCCCTTGCTCAAAAGCCAGTTGAATCCGACTCTAGGGTTGCGGTGCTCATCTCCGTTTCCAAGCCGAATAGCTAGCGCTGTCCGAAGACGTTTCCGTGGTCATGTGGCCGGCATGACTAAACACCAAGGTGCACAGAACGCTGTTACCTTCCCACCGAAGTGGTACCTATTTATCTACTTGCAATTTCTTGCTTTCGAACTGCTAGGTTGGCAGGAGCTGGAACTAGAGATGGGAGCTCACTCCATCATGCGGCACCCAGGTCTCGAACTGCTGAACTACTGACCTTCCACAGCCTGCAGTTCAACATCTTAACCACCTGAGCCACCGCAGCTCCTTTAGGAGTGGTACACTAGTATTAAAAATAAACGTCACAATCCAGGGTACAATGATAATGTGTTTACTTTCCACTGAAATCAGTGGAACTTTGGCACATCTAATTTTGTCCTAAATTGTAGCCAATATATGTTCTAACAAAAACTAACAGGACAGATTCTTTAGTTTCATCAGAATACGAGTATCGGAAGCAATGTGATTATCTAGAAATTGTCAGAATCCTCTGATAACATAAACCTTGATTCTGTAGTATCTACAGGCAGCTGAGCATGGATATTGGGCCATCCTGAACGCACATTCCAAGATGCCTCTATCCTACTCCAAAGAGCTTGGATGAGCATCACTGCAAGGAAAGGAATATATATCATGACATACACTTGCACAGCTAATGCACACAGAATGCTTATCCACCGCAAATTCAGCTCTTGCTTGCAGAATTAGTGGAAAGTCTTCTTATGATTGTACTATTGCCTGTAGCTCTGATCTCAGTTTACCTGCCTCCAAGAACTGGGAAGATACAAATGAGCTCCAATGGACTTTCAGGAATCAAATTAATTCTCCTCTGTGTTGTTCCTAGCCAGAAGGGATAATATTGTTAATAGAGCTTGCAATAAGACTACTATGGTGCAGTAAGACATTGTCAGTATTATCCTCTTCTATTTCCCGACTGCTTCTGTAAATTGCTTTGCAAGGGGATTTCTTCTGAAAAGGGTGAGCAGAAATCTTCTCTTGTTTTAAGATACTCAACACTCAGTGGTAATAAGGCATCTATTATGGAAACAATAATGCCTCTTTTATGAACAAGCATACACACATACTACAGTATTGGAGTTCCTGGCCTCCCAGCGAAGCCGGTGAGGTCCGGGGGCTTTTTTGCTGCCTCGGAGGAGCCGGGGCAGCAACAGTAGCATGACGCATGTCATCATGACGAGGATGGGGTGGGCGGAGCTGGCTTGGCAAACTGCCGGGCCCCACTCCCGCCCTGTCAGTTGGAGACTCGTGCTCGGGTGATAAGGACGCTCCAAGCACGCTGGTTCCCGGGGCCTTTGTGGCGAGTTTAGGGCGTCCCTGCCTAAAGCCGTGAGTCTTGAGGTGGCAGGGAAGCGGTTTCCATGCTTGCCTTCTACTCGGGCTGTGCCTTTTAGTGGGCCTGGACTCGAGTCGGCGGGGTGGCAGTTTGCGGGGCTTGCTTCTGCTGGGCTGTGCCTCTTACCCCAGCAGCATTGAAGACGGGGAAACTGGGAGGCCGACTTGGGCAGGGGCGACGGGACGCATCAGCGGCAATAGCCAGGAGCTTGGTTGGGTGGTGCGCAGCGGCAGAAGCCGTTTGTGCTCTCCAGGGCCTCGGCTCTCTAACCGGTGACGTCAGGCTGCTTAGGGACAGCTCCGGGCGGCTGCACGGGAGCACGCATCGGAAGACCAGACCTCAGTGGCCTGCCTACCTTGTTAAAACACACGGGGGATTTTCCCTGGACCTGTTTACCTGGGGGGGGGGTGTTCAAGCACCCTGGGTGCATAGTTACGGCGGTTGGTGAGGCCGCTGGAGCTTTAGTGCTGCCTTATCCCCCTCAGAGGCCAGAATATTATTAATAATAATACTTAATACAATTGCAAACATCAACCCTTTCTAAGGCTGGGCAGGGAATAAACGGTCAAGAAGATTTGGCAGTTGCCCCATTGGCCATTTGAAATTAACAGCTGCTCCGGGCTGTTAGGGAGTTGGGGTGGACATCTTAGTGAGGTTGGTGGCCATTTTGAGTGATGCTACCTAGAGGCGGCCATTTTTGGGAGGTATTTTACAGTGAGGTCGGTGGCCATTTGGAGTGGTGCCACCTAAAGGCAGCCATTTTGGGGAGGTATTTTACAGTGTGGTCATTTCAAGCAGGCATCAGGGGGTGGCCATTTTGATAGTAATTCTGTGGTGCTGATTAGGAGCACCTTTATTTTGGATCTTGAAATGGCACCCAAGGGGCAAGGCCCTTCTAAGGGCAAGCAGCCAGCCCCTAAGAGGCCTGCTCAGAAGCCCCCAAAGCGGCCCACACTTTTGGACTCTTCTGATGAGCATGAGCAGGATCCTATTAATGCAGCCATTCTAGAGAGGCTGGCGGCATGTGAGAGGTGACAGGGTGAGCATCCTCCAACACACAATGTGGCTAAATCATTGCCTAAACAATCTTTTCAAGCACAGGTGTTGGCTCGCTTGGCTCTTATCGAGGACAGACAGGGCAATGTGGCGTCAACATTGGGGCAGCTGGATCAGAGGCAGCGCACGGAAGGCAGGCAGGAGAGCCAGGGCTCAGATGGGCTTCAGGTGGAGCTTTATAAGGGCCCACCAGTGAGTGAAGGTAAGGTGGACAGTGCACGACAAGGTGGGACACAGTGGCCTTGGGGCCCGGGTACTCAGGGCCCCCCCCCCGGGTATCCTGCCCATGCCGCTCAAGACAGTTATGGGCCCCCAATGCCGGGCAGATGGTCACACTGTGCGGGGTGGGGAAGTGTAGCCCAGTTGGCACCACAGAGTGCCTGGCCTGGGTGGGGTTACCCACATCCGGGTTCAGGTTTTGTGAATCCAGGGGGTTCTGGTTATGACACAGTTCCAGCTGGTGCCATTCCTTTTGGGGACTTGGCCTTGCCACTTGGGGACCACCTCTCCGTTGCCACGAGGGAGAAAATCCTTAAGGGAGAGTATGGGGATATCTTCAAGCTGTTATTCTGGGAGTTGGATAAAAAAGATAAGGAGGACCTGGATGAGCGGGAGAAGGAACACCTAAAGAGGTGCGTGGTAGATAGGACCTGGGCAAATTGGTATCCAGGTTTCTTGATTTATGTGGCAGTGATAGTGCGGCACCAACCATGGAGGGCTTCGGCGATGCTCCAGTATATGGACATCATTTATAAAGGTTACACTGATTTTCCGAGCCCTGCATGGCTGCAGTATGATGAGGAGTTCAGGATGAGGGCAGCCATGAATCCGGCATTGTGATGTGACCAGATTCATCCGCATTTGTGGCTGCAGATCATGTCTCCTGATTGTCGATCTGGCAGTGAGAGGTCAGATAGTGGCCACTCCGTCCATTAGTCGCAAGGTCAGGCAGGTTCAGCGACGCCCGCTTTGCTGGGAGTTCACCTCCCATGGAATGTGTAGCCACAAGTCATGCTCCTTTAGGCATGAATGTCCTTTGTGCATGGGGCCCCATGCCCTCTCAGACTGCCCCAGGACAAAGGGTAAGCTCAGGTGGTAGAAGAGGGAAGCGTTCGGGAGGAGGTGGCAGTTACAACCCCCCCTCCTGACAAAGGGTCCAAGCCCGATTAAGGTGGCGGTGCTTGAGCGTTGGTTGCGGAATTACCCCAACCAAGGGGATGGCGTTTACCTTTTGGAAGGTTTTACTTTAGGGTTTAGGATACCTTACCAAGGGGAAAGGAGGTCGTACAGTGCTCCTAACCTGAAATTGGTTAGGGGTATGGAGCGTATAGTTAGGGGGGAAATTGATAAGGAGTGCCGGGAAGGCAGGGTACTTGGCCTGTTCCCTTCCCCACCAGTTCCCAATTTGAGGGTTTCCCCATTGGGTGTCGTGCCGAAAAAGGCGCCTGGCGAGTATCGCCTCATTCACCACCTGTCCTATCCCCGCGGGGAGTCGGTGAATGATACGATACCGAGGGAGTTATGTTCAGTTAGGTACACCTCGTTTGACCAGGCTATGCAGGTAGTACGCCGTTGTGGGCAGTGGGCGGAATTGGCAAAGTGTGACATTAAGTTGGCCTTCCACCTTCTCCCTGTCCACCTGGCTGATTTTGAGTTGTTAGGTTTCGCTTTTGAGGGCAAGTTTTATATGGACGGGGCCCTTCCCATGGGTTGTTCAGTTTCCTGTGCTGAGTTTGAGAGGTTCAGTTCCTTTTTAGAATGGGCCTTGTGTCATTTAGAATGGGCCTTGCATCACAGGACGGGATTATGCAGCACTGCCCACTATCTTGATGATTTCTTGTTGGCAGGAGGGAGGGATACTGGGCAGTGTGAATTTTTACTGAAGAGCTTCATGGGCCTGGCAGAGGAGCTGGGGGTTCCTCTTGCACAGGAAAAAACGGAGGGTCCTACCACAAGTTTGGTTTATTTGGGGATAGAGATTGACACGGTGGGGCAGCTGTGTAGATTACTGGGGGACAAATTGCATGCGCTGTGGGCTAGGGTTGACTCGGCTAGGATGCTTAGGAAGATTACATTGCTCGAATTGCAGCAGCTGGTCAGCCACCTCAACTTTGCATGCAAGGTTGTGGCGCCCGGCCGGGCATTTGTAAGGAGGCTGTGTGAGTCCATGAAGGGGATCCGTCTCCCACACCATAGGACCAGAGTCACCGGGGGTATAAGGGATGATTTTCTTGTATGGCAGGATATTTTGGAGTTGTATAATGGGGTGTCTTTTTGGCGGGATGACCTCGTAGTCAAAGCTGAAGTGCAGGTTGCATCTGACTCTGCTGGTTCCTCCGGCTTTGGAGTCTATTTCCATGGGCACTGGTGTGCTGAGGACTGGCCAGAGGAATGGTTCCAGGCAGGGTGGGTCAAGGACTTTACCTTCTTGGAATTTCTTCCGATTGTCGTAACAGTGTGGATTTGGACAGCAGAGCTTGCCAACCATACTGTCCACTTCCGGTGCGACAATCTGTCCACAGTGCACGTGATTAACTCATTGACGTCCAGGTCTCCTAGGGTCATGGCCCTGGTCAGAGGCTTCACGCTACGCTATCTGCAGAACTATATTTTGTTCAGGGCCAGGCATGTCCCGGGGGTCAGTAACGGGGTCGCTGACGCTCTCTCCCGAAAACAGATGGAGAGATTCCGCCAGTTGGCTCTGGATGCTGACCAGTTCCCGGTTCATATGCCGGTGGAGGTGTGGCAGATTGGCGGGTTGAGGCCAACAGGGCGATGAGTTTAGCACTTGCCCCTTCCGCCCAGAGAGCTTTGGGAGGGGTTCTGAATAATACAGTGGGGTAATCTTCAGTTATTAATAGGATTCCTCTTACAGGTGCTGGTGGCCGCGGGGCAAGACGACAAGTCACTGTCTGCGGCCACAGTATGGTCTTTTGGGCCACTCACCGGCCCAGGAGGACACCCATCGGTTCTCAGCTGGGCCTAAGCGAGTGGGCTGTCATTGGATGGTTGGAAAGGAGGGGTATGAGATGGCCTGCGCTCCTTCCCTTGTTATTTGAGGAGAGGTGGGGGCCTCCTCCACATGCTTTGCTGGTGCACCTAGGGGGAAATAACCTGGGTCTGATGAAGGGCATGGCCCTTGTGTTACAAGCTAAGGCAGACCTTGCGAAGATTAAGGCAAGGTGGCCCGGTGTGCGGATAGTATGGTCGGCTATTCTGCCCCGCCAGGAGTGGCACAACTTAGGGGACCCTCACTGCATTGACTGTGCAAGGCATAAGGCCAACAGGTGAATGAGGAATGGCATGGAGGGTGGTTTAGGGCAATTTTTGCCACACCCCAATATACAGGTCGAGTTACAAGACTTGTATAGGGCGGATGGGAGCACCTGTCTGACAAGGGCAACGGGTTCTTTTTGCAGGACTTGTGGCAAGGGATTAGCTCAGCCTTGACCTTTTAGTGGGAGCAAAGACCAAAGCAGAGGCTTAGTCTTGGCTGTGGCAGGTTGGTGCAGGCTAGAAACTGGAACCGGTGAGCACCTGACAGCAATTTCCCCATTAGGGAACAGGGGGTCATCAGGAACTGCCCTCGGATTTTCAGGTCCAGGGTGGGGAATGGTGATCACCTCCTCTGGGAACCTCGTAGGGTATGCTCCTCTCTGCAAGTTGTCAGGCTTCAGGGGTAGGCGCTCCTATGTGGCAATCAGTTTGCTTGGCTGCTGGTTGCGAGCCAGACCAATGGCTCAAGACCGGAGCTGGGTGACCCGCCCGAGAAAAGGGCAAAGAGGTTGGTCAGGTGCATGACACCTGCCTTGCCTGTTCCGTGCTCGCTTAGATGGTCCCTTGCCGCAATGTTATGTTAAATAGTTAATAAAGTGGCCCTTGTTTACTTCCAAACTGTTTTCTGTCTCGTTATTCCGACTGGGGGGGCAATTGCAACAGAATATTCAAAGAAGAAAATGGCAGTTCATCAAGATAAATAGGAATTATTCTTACGAGGTACTATGTGAGAAATAGCAGGCTGCCAGAGTACCCAGTCTACAGTCAGAAAACTAGGGTTGCCATGTTCCTACCTCTTGCCAGCGGGGGGACAAGGCTTCCCATCCGGGATCTCCTGGCATGCGTGCGTAGCAGGCATGCCACAATGACATCACCCAGAATGTGATGTCATCATGCTACGCACGTCACCGGGGACGCTCTAGCATTCGACCAGAAAACTCTATGGTATCACAGAGTTTTCAGGCCGAGTGCTACAGCGTCACCCCGGCGACATGCCCGGCATGATCCCGGCACTTTGGGAGTGGCGTTCCTCCCACCAGCCAGATCCGGGTCAGCAGATCGGGCAGCCCTAAAGCGGGCAAACCCCCCCCCCCGCCGCCACCACCCTGCCGGGGAAATGGCAAGCCTACAGAAAACTGAGGGCAAGGAAAGGCACTTTCCTGAGCTTCCTGAGCTTACAAACTAGTCACTGTCAGCCTTCAAACATAGGCCTGTGTGATGGTTCTTGCAAAGCCACTGAAGACTAAAACCTGTTTCTGCAAATGCAACTTATATATTCCTGTATATTAAGGCTCTCAGTGGTCAGGGACTCACATATCGTTGGGACCACCTCTCTCAATATGTCCCCAGAAGAGCATTACGCTCTGGGCACAAGAACTTTTTGGTGGTTCTGGCCTGAGAGATCTGGCTGTCCTCAACTATGGCCAGGGTCTTTTTGGCCCTGGCCCCCGCCTGGTGGAATTCTCTGCCGGAGAACATCTTTGCCCTATGGGATTTACTATAGTTCCATAGGGCATGCAAGGCAGAGATGTTCCGCCAGGCTTTTGGTTGAGGCAGTGATGGTCTGGCACTCTCATATCCCCACTTCCCCCCCACACACACTCCTCCACATCCCCTCCACCCTAAGAAGTTGGTGGATCTGAAAATTTTCCCACCATCTTGGATAATATGCTGATATGTTGTTGATGTTTAAGTATTTTAAAGCTGTTCTTAATTTTATTATTTATTGCATTTATCTTGTGATGTAAGCCACCCTGATCCATGCTTGTATCATTGTGCTGACAATATCGAGGGCAGTGCTCTACTTTTGGGACAAAACTCTATGGCTTGTAGCTGTTTTTACCATAGAGTTTTGCCCCAAAAGTAAAGCATCACCCCAATGTTGCCAACATGATGACATCACTTCCAGAAGTGACATCAGCACATCACCGACGTCCCTGCCCACACCCAGAACACCCCCCAATTCCCCTGCTGGTAGGAGGAAGGCACCTGGCAACCCTAGGAATGAATGAACCAGATCAGGGGTCTCATGGAGGGGGAGCGCTCCGGAGCCCCGTTCCGGGAGTGACCAGGCCAGGAGGCCAGGGGGTGGGGGGTCACATGCCCAAGCCCCGCCCCCTGCTCCCAGCAGCCCCGGGCACCCCTCTTCTTGCTTCCTGGGGCCCCGGTGCTCCGGCACCGGGAGGCCCGCCCACCTCTCCCTGCGGTTCCCGGGGCTGTGGCGCTCCACAGCGCTTGGGAGGCCTGTCCACCCCTCCCCACGCTTCCCGGGGCCACGGCGCCCAGCGGCTGGAGTGGGGGCATGGGGGCCCTCCCCGGGAGCAGGCAGCAGGGGCCATGCTGAGGCGGCGGCAGCTGTAGGGCAGGCGGTGGGCCAGCTGCCGTTGGCGAGCAGGAGGCGCGCCAGATGGAGGTCTGACTTCGACAATCTGGGCCTCCAGGTGAGTCGACGGCTGGGGGGGGGAACCCGGGAAATGGCAACCAGGGCAGGAGATGGAGGCTTTTCTTGGAAGGAGCGCAGCCCCAGCGGCGGCCCCTGTGGAATGGGAGCTGCTGACCCGCCACGACGGGCACGACCGCCGCCTCTCCTGGGATCGTCGGCTTTGCAGAAGTTTTCTTTGCAATGCACTCTCAGCGTGCTGCTGCTGTAGGGACGTCCAGGGAGGGGGGTGGGGGCTGCATAAGGGCTCTGTCTTGTGGGTGCGCGAGAACCGTCGTGGCCGGGAAGTTTTTTCAGGACCTCAGACTGCAGCCGGGTCCTTTTGGTGTAAGGGCAGAAGCCTGGAAGGGCTCGGTGGGGTCTGACTTGGTACCAGGCGGCTCCTTCTGTGCGGGGATGGGGTAGCCTGCCTTTTATTCTCCTAGCTCACACTAAGCTTAGAGGGAACACCGGCTCTCAGGCGTTGCTAAAGAGGTTTCCGTACCCGAGAGCAGCTGAGCGAGAGGGACTGAGCTTGTGCCCGGGTATCAG
>NW_015160455.1:10316-14017 GCF_001447785.1 Gekko japonicus
TGGCGAGGACAGGCTGATTTCCTTCTTGCTTTTTCATTTTTACCAGAATCCACAAGGTCCATCCTTATGTTTTACGTTTACAGAGCAAGAATAAGTTCTCGGGATCCTACAACAGTTCAAACATGGCTGATCAGGGTTCATTGGTCTTGAATCCACACTCTTGCCTAAGAAGAGTTATCAGGCCAAGGTCCATCCAGTCTAGCTTCTTTTGCAAGGATCTCAGCAGCTGGTAGACACTGGACCATCCGCTGAAAGTTGGCCAGGGGTCCACTGGTGGAGCACAAGCTACAGCCCTCTTCTGGTATAGAGAGTGGGTGGCTGGCCTTTGGAAACCATAGCTGCGGTCCAAAGCACAGTTTCCTGGAAGTAAGCCCAACTGACTAAAAATGGGGACTTGCTTCTGAGTAGACCTGCCTGTGCATCCTGGGAGATCGCAAAGCCGGACGTACCTGCAGAGCTTGTGACATTAGTAGATAGATTTGCATTGGGATGGGGACAGAGCAGACCAATGAGGAAGGATCCTGGTCTAATTTATTCTGTTTATTTTGGGAAGTGTGAGCAATGCTAGGTGTGGTTGAGTCTAGCAAGCAGATCGTGGTGGTGGAAGACGACAGAGCAAGGGGACCCACGGGCCTGGTGGTGGTAGTCGGGAGCTCGGTTTCTGCTCTGAAGGGTGTGGATGATCAGGTTAGATGAATATACTTGAGGGGGGGACGACAGTGGGAGGGCTTCTGGTGTCCTGGCCCCACTGCTGGACCTCCTGATGGCCCCTGGTATTTTTGGCCCTGTACAGAGTGTTGGACTGGAGGGGCCATTGGCCTGATCCAGCATTGGCTTCTCTTATGTTCTTATGTCTGGCGCAAGGGATGCTCTGTATTCTTGGTGCTTGGGGGGGGGATGACAGTGGGGGGGCTTCTGGTGTCCTGGCCCCACTGCTGGACCTCCTGATGGCCCGTGGTATTTTTGGTCCCTGTGTAACAGAGTGTTGGACTGGAGGGGCCATTGGCCTGATCCAGCATTGGATTCTCTTATGTTTTTATGTCTGGCGCAGTGATGCGCATACATTTTTGCCTTAATTCAGGAAAGATGCCTCCAGAGCAAACTAATTTGTGCAGTAGCCAAATTGCTCACTTATAGCTTTAATGCCAGTTGCTCACAAAGGACCATCCCGGGATGTGATATCAGTGTCATGTGACAGGAAGAGGGGGAGCTGGACTATAACCAACAGACCGATAGGGCCAAGGAGAAGAAACAAAAAACAGTCATCAAGAGGTTCCAGTGATGTCAGGGGGTGTGGCCTTATGACACACTGCCGGTGATGTCAGGGGATGTGACATATGCCAATGAGTTATGCTAATGAGCTCCGGCAGCTCTTTTTCTACAAAAAGACCCCTGAACCAGATACACATATTGGTATAATGTTATAGTGATATAACAATATGCAACTGCTTTCTTTAAAAAATGAAAACGTTCCAGTAGCCTGGGGGGGGAGGGAGGAGACTCCCATTACTGGGGAATTGGGGGAAAGGACACTGTGGAAGAACCCCCCACGTGGAAGTCCCATTGCCACTGCACTGTACTGGCCACATCAGCAGCAGTAAGCCACACAGGCCCGCGCCCATGTGGAACTCACCTTATGCTCTCAAGGGCAACAGCTAGCTTCACTGCATGCGATTATGATTCTTTTCCTTCCAGTTATTACAGAATGTTGCTCTTCCGACTTCCGAAAGCTCATTTTGCTTGTTTTCATTACATGAGCCATTTGCCTGCTGGCACATCGCTCAGTATAATGGTGGAAAGTGCCATCATGTCACAGCCAACTTATGCTGACCCTGTGGGGTTTTCAAGGCAAGAGACATTCAGAGGTGGTTTGCGATTGCTTGCCTCTGTGTAGTAACCGTGGTGTTCTATGATGGTCTCCCATCCAAAGATTAACCACGGCCAACCCTGCTTAGCTTCTGAGCTCTGATGAGACTGAGCCAGCCTGCACCATCCAGGCCAGGGCTTTGCTTACTATAAAGGTAAAATGTACCGTGTATTTTCTGAAATGTTAAGTTAGGATGCTTTACTGGTACGTTTATTCCTCAGTATACACACTGACAAAGCATTCTAATTTAACATTTCAGAAAATACACGGTCCCAAGTTTTTTTACAGTGCCATCCTATGCAGAATTACACCTTTCTAAGCCCATTGACTTTAAGGGACCTCAAAGGGTATAACTCTGTTTAGAATTGCACTGTCATTCTTTTAGAAGCAAATAGCTAAAAATATCCTTCAAGCACTACTGTTGGAAAGCACCGATTAGCATTGCTACAAAAACATTTTGCATGGTAATATATACCAGCTGCAGCTAAGGTACAAAACAGTCTCTCACACCTAGTCAAATACACGGTTTTTTAACACCTCACCCAGCAATTAGCTTGGCTAACCAGTGACTTCCTCCCATTAGCCTTTGTGCTAGACTGTCTACGGCAAGTTGGAAATGTCTCTTTTGAGATGGAGATGATAGGTATTTTTCATTTTAAAAATAATAATAAAATGAAGCATTTCTTTTGAAACCACCCCTGCCAGAAAATACTCAGTAGTTTGTTACTCTGCCTGAAAGATAAATTTCTTTGCTGGCAAGGCTAAAAGGAACAAGAAAGAAACACACACCATTCTTCCTTATACAAAATGGGACTTTACCCTAAAGTTCCTGTGTAATCCAGTGTGGTGTAGTGGTTAAGACCAGTGCACTCTAATCTGGAGAACCGGGTTTGATTCCCCACTCCTCCACATGAAGCCAGCTGGGTGACCTTGGGTCAGTCACAGCTCCTTCAGAGCTCTCTCAGTCTCACTTGCCTCACAGGATGTCTGTTGTGGGGAGGGGAAGGGAAGGCAGTGGTAAGCTGCTCCAAGACTTCTTCGGGTAGTGAAGAGCGGGGTATAAAACCAACTCTTCTTTTTTTCATCTGTTACTGCCTCTTTCTGCTCCTGCTCCTCCTCCTCAGTGGTCTCTAGGGTGATCTCCCACTCCTGGTGAGCTGATAGGTTGCTCATCTATAGTCAGAAATAGATACTCTACAAGAGAGGACCCGGAACAAAATGTTGCTGGAGCCCGAGCCCACTCTGACATGGTTGATGCAGGAGGGGGAAGCTGGAGGATGGCTGGCTTTGGTTGCTCCTCCCGTGTGCCAGTGCTCCTGCTGCCGGAGCGGCTTCCTCCTCTCCCTCACCTAACAAAGTTGTGGCTTAAAACAAAAAGGGGGGAAAGCATGCGAGGCAAAAAGCTGGCAGGGCAGCCCACTGAGCGGCCACTCAGTACTCTGTTCGCGTGCCCACTGAGCTTAGCCACTCCTCCACTGCTGCTGCCCCTTTGAATAGAAGCCCACAGCGGCCACTGATGGGGCACAGGACTCCAGTTGTGGGGGGGGAGAAGAATGGCGGCCCCTACCATCCTCCTGTTTACTGGCAGCCCTGGCAGTGGCAGGGACGGTTCCTGCGGCAGTGGTCTCTGCGGCGACATGGATGGGTCTTGCTGTGGCAGGCCGAGCAGCAGCTGAGATGGGTATTGCCACCGTGCCCTTGTGGCTCCAACGGCTTTTCCCAGCGGTCCTAGCAGTGGCATGGGCAACAACAGAGACAGTTGCTTTTCCCACGGCTCAGTGAGCACGCATGTGCACAGAACACAGTTTTTACTTTTGGGGAGATTTAAGTATCC
>NW_015160456.1:0-4274 GCF_001447785.1 Gekko japonicus
TCCCGCCGAAGATGTGCGGCAAAAAACTACTACCTCGGGCAAGGGCAGGCGTCTGATCGCGTTTCCGGTGGCATCCGGTGCCCGCCCATGCCCCATTGCGAAAAGTTTTTTTTCCCCCCTGAAGTCTCCAGGGATGCGCACAAGCACCCAACGAGGCATGCGCATACTTCAGGTTAAAAAAACCACACACACAACCCTGTTTGCTGTGCCGCGCCGCTTCTTTAGCACGTTGTGTGATCGGTACCTCCCCCCTAACCACGGGACCTCGACGGGACCACGAGGCTGCGGGGCAAACAGCCACGCCTCCCCCCCGAAATATCCGGCCCGTGTGACCGGGGCCCTTTTTTATTATTGGAAGACTGTATGGGACAGAACCTTAGGTGGCTCAGGGGAGACATGACAGGGGTTTATAAAATTATGCAGGAGATGGAGAAAATGGTTCGAGAGAATGTTTCCCTCTCCTCCCCAAAACCTGCCCTCCTCAGGTTCCACCTCCAGGTCTCTACGCATTTCCTAACTTGGAGCTGGCAATACTGTTCTGCTCCTCTCACGGGAATGCCATCCTGCACAATTCTGTTTCGACATCACACGGAAGTGGCATCATCATGCTGGGGACATCACGCAGTGATGCGCTAGCATTTGGGGCAAAACTCTATGGTAACCATAGAGTTTTGCCAAAATGCTAGAGCATCACCGCGCGATGCCCCCAGCTGTGTGATGTCATCATGTCAGTGACATTGCCATACAAGGCAATCACTTCCTTGTGACGTCATCGCATCAGTGACATTGCCACACAAGGAGGCTGTTTGGGGGTGGGGCTTCTCCTGCTGGCCAGGTGGCTGGCGGCAGGCTGAAGCCTCGAAAATTGGGGGAACCCCCACCTGGACAAGGGGACTGGCAACCCTATATTACACACACTAATTAGCTGAATAGTCTTTCTCGTACCTGTCATCTGTCCAGCCCCACTGCATTGTTCTGTTTTACCTGGAATCTTTACTGTTATTCAACTGGGGATGCCACTCTCCAGGTGGGACCTGGGGATCCCCTGGAATTACAGCTCATCTCCAGACTACAGAGATCAGTTCCTCTGGAGAAATTGGATGCTTTGGAGGGTGGACTCTATGGCCATTGTACCCCACTGAGGTCCCTGTCCTCCCCCAGGGTCCATCCCCAAATCTCCAGGAGTTTCTCAGTCTGGATCTGGCAATCGTACCCATCCATCCCCTGGTAACCGTAGATACAACTGCTTTTGTCAAACATTGTAATTCTCTTGCTGATTGACTGAATAGTCCTTATCATATTTGTAACCTACTTTTCAGTCTCAGTGAAAAAGATGAATTACAAAGGAAGATCTTTTGTAGCTTCTGTAGGAGCTGGTGCCTCTCCTAGCGTCTTTTCAGTCTCCCTAACATTTGTGCTACTTGATATGTAGCCTTGTGCTACTTGATATAGCCTTGACCCAAAATGAAGACCCAGAAGTCTACAATGACTTTGAAATGTTTGATCCAGGCAGTACCCTTACAAGAACCTTTCCAAGTCACTGAATGTGACTCCAAATGTGAGGAGGCCCCATGAGTGCAGGATACAGTATAACAGGAGTCTTTGATGTGCTCTATACAAATGTTAGGAAGTATGTGAAAATGAACCAGTAAAGATTTAAAACCCACACATTAAAAACTCACAATGAAACACTTATTGGTGCTAAGAAAAATCATGAATGAGAACCACTGATTGAGAACCTAAGGTATTTCAATGTCATTAAATAAAAGCAGGCGTGCTTTTCTGTAATACAAATCTCACCCCCAGCTGCTGTTAGCTTCTGCAGAGGAAAATGATATGCAGCCCCTCCATATTCAACTGTGAAGAAAATACCGGATTGAGGATGTGTTTTTAAACCAAACCAGCACTCCCACCCCTGCCAGTTCACAACTGCTTCTGCCCACTGTACATGGCAATTCTAAATGGATACAGAATATGTAAGTTTTTCCCTTAACCTGCTTGAAATTTGGGAGGATCCCTTGGTTGATCCACACTAGTGGTGTCTACTCTGACTGACAGTAAATCTCCAGAGTCCTGTGCAGAGAAAATGCTACCTGAGATCCTTTCAGCAGAAGAGATACCAAGGACTGAACCTGGGGTTTTCTACATAGGATGCAGGGGCTTTACCCTGTGCCATAGCCTTTGACTCAGGTTTTTAAAACAACAAATGACACCACTCTCTACATGTAATTTTGTATACCACTAATGAACTGCACTAACAAAGGGCTGTATTCTCTGGTCTAAAGATGAATCAAGAGCCCTTTGCATGAGAAGAGAACATGCTTATATTACACGGTGTGTGAAAATTCACCTTTGTACATGACCTGTAAGAAAATCATCCAAGACAGAGCAATGAGAAGTTTGTGCTGGCGTTCTTACAGACTGTTTTCATTTGTATGTGGATAGCAGATCTAATTTAATCTATCTAAAAATGCATACTTCCCTTTTCAAAAGGGTAGAGACTGAAGCAAGATAGGCTGAAACTAAATCTAATCAACTACCAAAAATCTTCTCAAAATTATTAAATAATGCCAGTCTGAGACATATTACAGTTCACAAATGTCTGTTCTCTCCCTCGATCATTTTTCACACTGAAAATTCCAAAAATTCTGTGTAAATTTCCTCCTCTGTCTTGACCCTCACTCACCTCATACCTCCTTTCATCCTCTCTCACACTCCTCCTTCCTTTCATCTCCACAGCCTGTTCTAAGAATCAATTTTTTTACATACCTTCCTGTGACCCTATCCTTCTCTCCAGCTTATGTTCCTTCCCCATTGCACTTCAAACACCTTGAATGTGGCTGAAGAAGAATACTGAGATAGCAGACACATCAGATGTCTGGTGGAACAGAAAACGCAGCTGGAGACGGTCAGGTTACTTCCACGTGGAGGTTTTGTTCTAGTTTCGTATCCAAACTTCAGCAGGTCATTTCTGGAATATCCACACAACATCATCAAGTAATTGACAGCTTTCTGAGGTTTTCCCTGCTTTGCTGCAAACTTCCCTAAATATGTTTTGATATGAACATTTTTGAAAAGATTGCAGTCAGAGTGCCTTTGCTGGGGGGAATGATTGGATGGTTTTCAAAATGGATGGAAGAGGGCAGTGAAATTTGCCAAGAACCTGGAAACTAGTGTTACTTCATATACTCGTAAGTCACTTGGGCTTTGGGGGGAGCAGAGAGTTAGTCAAATTTACTGATGGGAGTACATTCTTCAGGATTATCATATAACAAGCCTACTCAGAAGAGCTCCAAAAGGATATCTGTGGCCCTGTTCATACGAGCCGTTTGAGCTGGGAGAAGGACGGATTGGGGCCG
This sequence comes from Gekko japonicus, assembly GCF_001447785.1. Classification (NCBI taxonomy): domain Eukaryota; kingdom Metazoa; phylum Chordata; class Lepidosauria; order Squamata; family Gekkonidae; genus Gekko; species Gekko japonicus. The sequence continues at coordinate 3,360 of NW_015160456.1, forward strand.
GAGCAAAACAGGTGGGAAGTAATGTACTTAGGCAAAAAAAGAGAGAGTCTTATTCACATATATGCTGATAAGGGAGAGAACTGGTATGAATGCCCCAGGAAGACGCCTTGGGGGCATATTAGAAAATTTAGTGAAAAAGTCAGTGTGCTGCCGAAACATCAAGGGCAAATTCAGTGTCAGGAATCATTAGAAACAGGCTGAAAACCAAGAGACAACTCTCACATGTAATAGTATAAATCTTCTTTGCATACACACACACTCAAGCTCCGCACCAGAAGGGGATCACCAAAGAAGCTTCTTTGATCCAAATCTCCCCCTGTGCGGTCCCAAAAACCAAAGTTATGAGGACTAGAAACCTCAGAAATAAATATAAAAAAATGTCAGTCTCATCTCTCTCAACACCAAGGTTGGAAAAATATACACTGTAATATTACGTCTCTGCTTTCTTAATTCGTTTCACATGTTTTTCTGTCGTTACTAGCCATTTCCCCACCTTCTCTGGGTGCTTCCCTCCCCATCCTCACCTCTGGCTTGCTCAGAAGCAGGCGGCACTCTTGCTTCCTCCAGATCCTTTTTCACGTGCTGATGAAGAGTAACTGCGATGCCTCTATGCCAGAGAGAGACGGGTCCATGGGTGCACAACTTATTATCTCACTTACCGGAGACCTGAGTCTTTCTTCAGAAAGTAGGTGTCCTATCTCAGGGCCAGTGTTCCTTGGATCACCCCTGGATGGACCTCTGTAGTCTCCGTACTTGGTGGGAGTCGTCGTGAGAACTGAGGATTTGGGTGGAATTGTGACTGGCAGTGAGAGGTGGCTTCTAGAAGGAGGAAGACACACAGAAAGCAAGAGCCAAATGAAGAGAAGCAGACAGTTAAGAGAGAGACACAGACCATAAGAGATGAAGGGAGAGAGG
>NW_015160456.1:12036-13291 GCF_001447785.1 Gekko japonicus
CCAAGGTCATCCAGCAGCTGCAAGTGGAGGAGTGGGGAATCAAACCCAGTTCTCCCGGATTAGAGTCCACACACTTAACCGTTAAACCAAACTGGTTTAGTGCACCGAAAAGTGTTAAAGACATAATTCATAAGAAAAAGTTGTAAATAAAACATACAATTTAGCATTTGAATAAATTTGTGGAGACAGTAGACTAAATTGTTGCATTTCTGTTTATTGTTCTTTTTAGAGCTCGGTGTACCTCTTTGTTTCTCAGCGTATAAATTAATGGATTTAGCATGGTGGTGACAAATGTATAGAACAGGGAGATCATCTTGCCAATGTCACGGGAGTAGTTTGACGGGGGCTGGAGATAACTGAAAATGATTGTGCCATAGAAAAGCGACACCACAATCAAGTGGGAGGTGCAGGTGCTGAACGCCTTGCGCCTGCCTTCCGCTGAGCGGATCCTCAGCACAGCAGCTGCAATGTAGGCATATGAGACTATAATGAGGCTAAGTGGCACTAGAAGGAAGATCACACTGGAAACGAACAGCACAGCTTCATTGGTGGACGTGTCCACACAGGCCAATTTCAGCAAAGCCGGCACTTCACAGAAAAAATGGTCCACCTTGTTGTTTCCACAGAAAGGAAGCTTAAGAGTCATCGCCGTTTGCAATAGTGATGTACAGAAGCCACTCGCCCAGGAGACAGCAGCCATTTTGACACATATGGAATGGCTCATAATGGTCGTGTAATGCAGAGGTTGGCAGACTGCGGCATAGCGGTCATAAGCCATGACCGCCAACAGAATACACTCTGCAGAGCCGAGAGCAAGGGAGATGTACAGCTGGACCACGCAGCCCACATAGGTGATGGTTTTTCTTTTTCTCCAGAAATTTACCAACATCTGGGGGCCAAGACTTGTGGTGAAACCTAGATCAAGGAAAGATAGGTTGCTGAGGAAGAAATACATGGGAGTGTGAAGATTGGGATCCAGCCGGGACACCACAATGATGGTTGTGTTGCCTATGAGGGTCATCGTGTAGCAGAGCAGGATGATTGCAAAGAGGAACATCTCCAAGCGGGGGCGGTCAGCCACTCCCAATAAAATGAATTCTCCAGGGTAGCTTTGGTTCAGTTGCTCCCATGATGCATCACTGTACTTCATCTGTAAAAGCCAGGAAATAGAATGAATAGCAGACAAGCAACAGGAAATGGAAGATGGTGTGAACAGCTGACAAAGAAGGAACATTTCATTGGCTGAGAGAGTGTG
>NW_015160457.1:0-13217 GCF_001447785.1 Gekko japonicus
TAATAAACCTTTTTATATACATTTAAAACGCCTGCTTTACTTGTGTGCACTCTCCCCGTGAACCCACTGAACTGGGTGCTGCTCAGGTACAAAGAGTAGTGACCCAGGGGTGGGAACCAGGCTTGGGTTCTTGACAGGATCATTTCCAGATCACAGGCAGGGTGGATGTTTGTGATCCCATCCAGGGGGAAGAGTGTGTTGTAAAGCCTGGGAACAGACAAGTGAGGATCTGGCTCATGCCAGGGTCCTTCCGAGGGCCTCTCATCTCCTTTGCCTCAGGCCCGGACACCTTCTCTGGCTTGGGTGAAGCTCACAACACTGGCCTCAGTTGCCCTTGTGCAAGTACACACACATGAAAACATAAAGCTGCCTTATACTGAATCAGACCCGTGGTCCATTGAAGTCAGTGTTATCTACTCAGTTCGGCAACGGCTCTCCAGGGTCTCAGGCAGAGATCTTTCATACCACCTTCTACCTGCTGGGGATTGAACCTGGGACCTTCTGCATGCCAAGCAGATGTTCTGCCAGTGAGCCACAGCCCATCCTCAAGTATTGGGACATACTTGATTCATGCCTCATTCCCAATGTCAGCAATTCACACCTATGGCACCTATGAAAGATCCTTACCCAGAAAGGCCACATTCCCATAGTTCTCCAGCATGACCTCCGTGTAGAGAGCTCTTTGTCCTGGATCCAGCAGGGCCCATTCTGCCTCAGTGAAACAGATGGACACCTCCTCAAAGGAAAAGGGACACTGAAAGAAAAAGCAGATTCCCTCGTCAGAGATCACGCCAGGTAAAGATTGCACACCGCAAGGGAGAAGTCTGGGAAGGTACAGGATGTAAGGCTTGTCATAGGTAAAGGGAACAGCATTCAGAATATCTCTTGCGTGGACACTTTGTAGAAACCGCAGGAGCAAAAGCTCCCCTGAGAAAGTAGGCGAGACCCAGGCTGTCCCCCCTCCGCTCATCTCTTCTACCTGGACTGGAGGCGCAGCAGCCGTTTCCACACCTCTGAAAAGACGACGGCTCAACAGCATCTCTTCACAGCCTGTTACTGAAGCAAAGGAGGAAGGAAAAGGTGTATGCTTGTTTCTTCCCTGCTTCACACATGCCCTTCCCAGGGTTGTGAAACCTTGACCTCTGTACACTCAATATATTTTTAAACACTTTTTACTAAATTCTGGGAGAGGCAGAAGAGAAACACCAGGTCCCTATGAGCCTTAGGGATTATAAACATTGCCAACATCTTTCAGACCTCTGTGAGACCTGTGTCTGGCCTGGGAGGGGGGGAAAAGGGGGGTGGAAATGACATTGCATGACACCTCACCGTCACCTTTGGCCCAGACATGACTTGAGCACATGTAGAGACTCAAGGGTAACATGAATGAGTTCTCAGGGCATCTCTTGGCATTCTAACTTCACAACCATGTTTTCAGCAAGATGCAACATCAGCACGACAGCACATCTGGTCAAAGCCCCTCCCGAAAGCTCCTGGGGGTGCTGCGCCATACTGAGCCCGCCATCCCTCCTCCAGCATTCTGTTTCCCACAGCAGCCCGCCAGAGGCCCCTTTCAGCACGGGCAGAGAGGCTACATTTCCCCATGATTATTGGCCCCTCGGAACTGGTTTTCAGGGCTCTGCTGCCCCAGAAGATGGTGTCTCCCTTTATTCACTGGGTTGAATACCTCTGCCAAGATTTGTCTACTTTCTGGAGGGACGGTGAGTCATGAATATTTTAATGAATGGGAGGAATTGCCTTCCATGAATTGATCTAATCCCCTTTGAGAGGCATCACAATCAGTGGACATTGAGTTCTGCAAATTAACTGTTGTGTGAAGCAGAGGTCCCCCCCCCCCCCCCGCTAACTCTCCTCCCCTCCTTACCCTCTGAATGTAGCTTCTGTCTTCACGGATGGTGCTTCACAGACCGCAAAAAGGAAAGAAACTGGGAGGTAACTGCGCTAGAAAATATTTCAATAACTATCATAAAATTATACAAAAATGTGTACAAAAATCATATTAATGCATAAGACAGTAGAAATCGGTGTGTGACGATGGTTTCCGGAATGTTCTATCGTTTCGATACTATTCTTCTTCCGAGAGTGAATGAAAGCAGCGACTCTTGGTCTGTCTTTTCAACGAGTAGGTCTCAAAAATTCCATTAATAATCATTGATGTATCATAACTTAATGACCAGAAATTTACTGAAAGAATGTTCCTGGGGCAAAATGTTTGTATAATGTCACAACTATGTTTTCGGCAAGATGCAAAATCACTGTGACACCACATCTGCTCAAAGCCCCTCCTGAAAGCTCCTGGGGGTGGAGCGCCATACATAGCCTGCCATCCCTACTCTGGCATCCTGCTTCCCACAGCAGCCCCCCAGGTGGCAGAGAAGCCAAATTTCCCCATGGTTATTGGCCCCTCGGAACTGGTTTTCAGGGCTCTGCTGCCCCAGAAGGATGAGACTCCCTTGATTCACCAGGTTGAATAGCTCTGCTGAGATTTGTTTACCTTTTCTCTTTTGAGCCACGTTGTGTTCCTCTTAGGGAAGGAAGGTGAGATGTGAATATTTTAATTAATGGAAGGAATTGCCCTCCATGAATTTTTCTAATCTCCTTTGAGAGGAATCACAATTAGTGGGCACTGAGTGCTGCAAATTAACTCTGTGTTCTATGAAGAAATATTTAATTCTTTTCCTGACCTGAACTCTCTACCCATCAAACTCACTGGGGTGCCCCAAGCACATTTAGGCACAAAGAGAACCTTACCACAGGAGAGGTTGACTTGGGCACCCTCATGGCCTTGCGCCCTCTGTCCTTGCTCCATGGAAGCGCCTTCCGCCTCAGGGAATGTAGCTTCTGTCTTCATGGATGGTGCCCACATCTGAAACAGCAGCGAGGGAGAGGGGTAAGAGATGGAATGAAAAAAAGACCAAGGAATGGATCCTGCCCCACTCCTACATTCTGCACCCTTCCATCAGCAGACCTGGTGAGTTATCTGGAGGGATAAGAAATACTCTAGCAGAAGAGGCTGTTGAAGGAGGCTGTGAAATATCCCATTTGGATGAGTAACACTTGGCAGATGTCTGGCAGGGAACCTTTAGGATAAGGCCAGATACAGTTGCTTGATTTGGATCTATCTGGAGGGAATCCCCTCACCTGTTCTGCCTGCCTCTTCTCCTCTGCCTGACTCAGGAGGAAACCTTCAGCCAGGGCCACCGCCTGGGAACTGGTCTCCAGCCCACATCCTCTGACCCAGGACTGCATTTCGTGGGGCAGGATGGCCAGGAACTGCTCCAGGATCACCAGGTCCAGGATCTGTTTCTTGGTGTGCCTCTCTGGCTTCAGCCAGTCGCTGCAAAGTCTATGGAGCTGGCTGCAGACCTCTCGGGGCTCATCGGCCTCATGGTAGCGGAATTGCCGGAAGCGGCGGCAATGTATATCTGAGATTGCAGTGAGTTGATAATGGATCTCTGGCACCAGGCTTTCCCAGAATTCAACACCACACCCAACTTGGGTGGGATGGGGGCCTTTCCTTGTTGTTTTGTGAGTTCCAGGTCCGTCTGGGTTCTGCTCTTCCATCGCCTTCACCTTCTCTTGGGTCGCCTCTGACTGTGTAAAGAAGCGTTTAGTCCCTTGGTTAAGATGAAAGGTTTCTCTCTAGAACGAAGGAGAGACACAGTCACATGAAAATAAAAGAGAATGAAGATATACCACTGAATATCATAAACCTTCATATGCTCAGGAGACACACGAGAATTGCCCTGATGGATCAGAACAAAAGGGCTTCTTGTGGTTTGTAGACCAGGTTTAATGCTATTTTTGTACATTACAAACCAAGGTATTTGAGGCATGCCTCCATGGTTCTTTGGGACAGTTAAGTGTCTCTGTTTGGCTCTTTAAGGATGTGAACAAGCTTAGCCTCTGATTACATAGCCTCAGCCTGTCCTAGGGGCTAATTCTTAAGGTAAATCCAAAAGGGAAACAAGGGACTATTTCCCCTTTACCATTGTACCCATCTCTTTGACAGGCCTGAGGGGAAGGGGTTGGAATGTTTCTGTGTGAAGAATAAGCAGCTGAGATGAGGAGAGAAAGGAAGACAGGATGAAATTCGGCTCAGGAATGGTGAGGCGCAGAAACAGTCCCAAAAGTGATAGTGAATGGAGAAACAACTCAAAATATTCCAATCCAAAAAGGCACGAGACAAGGTTGCCCGCTATCACCTTTATTATTTATCTTTACATTAGAAACTTTTTAAATCTTTTAATTTAGTTGATTTATGGAGGGTACAAAATCCATCAGCAAAACAATATACATTTTACTCTCCAAGGCATGACACATACTCCCGTATAGACTTTATTTTAGTGACTTCTCCTTTGATTTCCCAATTCAAATCTTCAGAAATTGGAAACTGCAATCTGTCGGACCACACATGGGTGGGAAGTACAATGGAGACAAAACAGACAGATGGCAAAGGTCCTATTTGGATAATGAACAGATTACTTTTACAAAATGAAAATATATGCATGAATTTAGAACAAAAAATTGCTGAATATTTTAAATTTATATTCAATATTTTAAATTTTAAATTCAACGAACACTGTGAAGCATCACAGGTGAATATTTGGGAGGCCTTTAAGGCTGTCTTCAGGGGACATGTTATATCTGAAGCTTCCAACTACAAAAAAGAAAGGGACAAAACTGTTAGAGAATTGCTAAATAAAATACAAAATCTGGAAAAAAGACATATGATTCATGGAGGAAAGAACACGTTAAAAAAATTAAACATAGAAAGGAAAAAGTTAGAGCTTCTAGAAACAGAAAAAACGCAAAAACAACTAATGTTCCTAAAACAGAAATATGTTACTAAGACGCCACGCTCCATAAAATACTTAAAATATAGAGTAACTCAGAAAATGACATCCTCCTTGGTACAATCTATTAAAACCAAAAAAGGTCTAATCAAAACATCTGCGAAAGATATAACAGAGGAATTTAGTGAATTCTACAGAAACTTATATACCTCTACAAAACCAAATTCAGATGCTATAAGTAAATATCTGGAGCATATCAAATATAACAACAGATTAAAGTTAGAACACAGAGAATTTCTAGATCAACCAGTGTCACTGAATGAAGTATCACAAGCCATAACAAAACTAAAAAGTAATAAAACGGCAGGAAGGGATGGAATCCCAATCGAAGTTTACAAAAAATTCAAACCCTATCTAGAAATACACTTACAAAAAACCATTAACACAGTTTTAGAACATGGGGCAATGCCAAGGTCCTGGGAGGAAGCAAGAATCATAGTTATTCCAAAAAGCGGAAAAGATAAAACATCGCCAGCCTCATACAGGCCTATTTCTATACTCAATCACGATTTTAAAATATTCTCTACAATTTTAGCCACAAGACTTCAAAAGATAATCACTGAGTACGTGCATAAAGATCAGGCTGGCTTTATGCCAGGCAGGAATATCACCGATAATATTAGGAAGACGTTAAATATTATAAATTTCTGTAAAAACCAAAATTTAAACTCAAGTATACTCTCCATAGATGCCGAAAAGGCCTTCGACATGGTTGAACCAAATTTTTTACTTACCTTATTAAGCAAAATGGATTTTGGCCCTAAATTTTTAAATGGAATCAAGGCAATGTATAGAGACCCTAGAGCGCAAATAACTGTGAATCAATTTAGATCTGATGAGCTCCATTTAACGAGGGGCACCCGACAGGGTTGCCCCATGTCGCCTATTCTATTCGCGCTGTCTCTTGAACCCCTGGCGTGGTCTATAAGGGAAGATGAACAAATTTTGGGAGTAGAAATTGGTAAAGAAAAGTGCAAGATGAGTCTTTTCGCGGACGATACGATTTTTTACCTACAAGAACCATTACTCACACTGAAACCCCTTTTACAACAAATAAGTGACTTTGGAAAGGTCTCTGGGTTTGTAGTGAATATGCAAAAGTCTGAACTGTTCCCGATTGTATTGACAGAAGCTGTTAAGAAAGAGATTTCACAAAAATACCCATTTAAGTGGGTAAAAGACACCTGGAAACACTCAGGTATTGTTATCCCGATTGACATAAGTAAATTATATGAAGTAAACTATAACCCGTTAAACCTAGAATATAATGAAATATTAGCTAAATGGGGTAGACTTAATAGAAAAAATTGAGCTCTATAAATCAATATTACTACCGAAATTGATTTTTTTATTCCAAAATTTACCTCTAAATGTAATGAACAAGGACTTTAAAAACTGGAAATTGGCTACGAAATTTCCTTGGGAATAAAAAGAGAGCAAGGGTTCAGTTCCAAACCTTAACAAAACCGGCAAAAAAAGGTGGACTGGGAGTCCCAGTGCTGGAAAACTATTTTTATGCTGCACAATTAAAAAATATTATCCATTACGCAAACATTGACTGTATAAAATCCTGGGTAGCCATTGAGGCCTATTCAGTGTACCCTGAAAAATTACATGAAACAATTTGGAATACACCAAAATCCTATAAAACACACAAGATCACGAATACATATCTACAACTTACCTTAAACTTCTGGAATAAGTTTCGGGGAGTCCTTGCACCGGGAGTTTCACCGATGACTGCCTTTCTTGGACAAGAGTGGTTCAAGCCAGGTACCCCACCTAACTCCTTTTTACCTTTAAGACAAAAAAAGTTATACAGACTACGTGACATAACACAAAAGGGAAAGCTACTTACAGAACAACAATTGCATCAAAAATATGGTGTACAGTTGCCGTGGTACCACTACTATCAAATACAGAACCTATTTAAAGAACTTTTGAAAACTACCGATTTAGACAGGCCTTTAACTGGTTTTGAGAACATTCTATCCATGGGAAAACACTCAATGAAAGGATTGATATCTTTGGTATACAGAGGAATCTCGGATGGTCAATGGAGTAAAAAAACCTCAATACAAAAGGCATGGGACAAAGATTGTTCAATAGTAATCTCAACGCAGGATTGGGAATCTATTTGGAAATCGTACCCATTTACATCTAACAATCTGGAAGTTAAACTCCAATCTTTTAAAATTTACGCGAGATGGTACTTAACTCCAAATAGACTATTTTTGAGTAAATACAAACCCAATCCCTCGTGTTGGAAAGGCTGTGGAGCCATAGGTACTTTTGTACACTGTTGGTGGGGTTGTCCTCGAATTAAGCAGTTTTGGGGGAAAATAATTGGTGAAATCTCTAAAATTATGGGCTGTAACTTGCCAAACAACCCCAAATCGCTTCTGTTAAACATGTGGCCAGAGTCATCGTTGAATAAACAGACTACGGAAATACTTACGTTACTATTGTTTGCTGCAAAAACCTGTATTGCTCAAAGATGGAATAAATTGAACATCCCTACGGTTAAAATTTGGATAGCAAAAGTTTGGGATGTACTAATAGCGGATAAACTGGCTACTCAAATTAAGAGAGAGTATAGTCCAAATGCACCTAATAACTTTGTAGATAAATGGTTTTCTGTACTATCGTATATCAATGATGGCAAAAATGGAGCCTACAATACCCCAGAGAAATACCTTAAATTTATGCTGTATTAAAGGATCTGCATTACCTGTTTGAGTTGAGACATTAGAAAATAATGTATTTAGAGTGTTAGGTTTAAATTTAAATCTGTGTAATTCAAAATAGGTTATGTATTCTTATGAAAGTTGTTTGAATTTATGGAAAGTTTTTATTGTTGTTGGTTTTGATGTTGTTATATATTTAAAAGTTATAAATAAAATGTTTTTAAAAAAACATTAGAAACGTTAACAGATTTAATAAGAGCGAACAACTTAATAAAAGGTTTGAAGACCAAAGATGAAGTCTATAAGTTGCAGGCATTTGCTGATGATTTGGTCTTTATAGCTGAAGATCCGATGGAATCTATTCCAGTGCTGATGAAAGTAATCGAGAGCTATGGATGCTGTTAAAGTGCTGCACGCAATTTGCCAGCAAATTTGGAAACACAACAGTGGCCACAGGACTGGAAAAGGTCAGTTTACATTCCAATCCCAAAGAAGGGCAATGCCAAGGAATGTTCAAACTATCGCACAATTGCACTCATTTCACACGCTAGCAAGGTCATGCTCAAGATCCTACAAGCTAGGCTTCAGCTATACGTGGATAGAAAACTGCCAGAAGTACAAGCTGGGTTTCACAGAGGTAGAGGAACTAGAGATCAAATTGCCAATATTCGCTGGATTATTGAGAAAGCAAGAGACTACGCTAAAGCCTTTGAGTGTGTGGATCACAACAAACTATGGCAAGTCCTTAAAGAGATGGGAGTACCAGACCACCTCACATGTCTCTTGAGAAACCTGTATAAGGGTCAAGAAGCGACAGTTAGAACCGGATATGGAACAACTGATTGGCTTAGCATAGGAAAAGGAGTACAACAAGGATATATATTTTCCCCTTGATTATTTAATTTATATGCAGAGTACATCATGCGAAATGCCGGTCTGGATGATTCAGAAGCCGAAATTAAGATTCCTGGGGAAAACATCAACAACCTCAGATATGCAGAGGATACCACTCTAATGGCAGAAAGTGAAGAGGACCTAAAGAGCCCCTTGCTAAGGATAAAAGAGGAGAGCGCAAAGGCTTGACTCAACCTCAAAAACACTAAGATCATGGCATCTGGCCCCATCACTCCTTGCCAAATAGAAGGAGAAGTTTTGGAAGCAGTGACAGACTTCACATTCCTAGGATCCAAGATCACTGCAGACGGCGACTGCAGCCAGGAAATTAAAAGATGCCTGCTCCTTGGGAAAAACGTGATGGCAAACCTAGACAGCATACTAAAAAGTAGAGACATCACCGTACCTACAAAAGTCCATATGGTCAAAGCAATGGTATTCCCAGCAGTACTGTATGGCTGCCAGAGTTGGACTATAAGGAAGGCCGAGTGTGGAAGAATAGATTATTTTGAATTATGGTGCTGAAGAAGACTCTTGAGAGTCCCCTGGACCATAAGGAGATCAAATCAGTCAATCCTAAAAGAAATCAACCCTGACTGTTCCCTGGAAGGCCAGATCATGAAACTGAAGCTCAAATACTTTGGCCACCAAATGAGAAGGGAGCACTCACTGGAGAAGACCCTGATGCTGGGAAAGATTGAAGGTCAAAGAAGACGGGGACGGCAAAGGATGAGATGGTTAGACAGTGTAATAGATGCAATGAACATGAAAGTAAGCAAACTCCGGAGCACGGTGGAAGACAGGAGGGCCTGGCGTGATGTGGTCCATGAGGTTGCGAAGAGTCGGACTCGAATATGTGACTGAACAACAACAACAATAAATGTTGTACATTGACTTACATAAAATGTTCACTGGAAAAACAGGAAAAGTCTTTATTCTTATGCTATACATTTTAGCAAGAAAAACCTCCTCTTAAGAAGCATTTCCTAAAAGACTTGATATGTCATAGGAGTGCTTCCCAAGATTTCCCAATTTTTCTGTCTGAAAAGGTTTTTTTTAAGTGCGGAGGGAAATAAACCAAAGAACCCTAATACTTTTCTCCCTGAAAATTTCTGAATTTCCCCCAGATCTTCCATTTCTACTCTCATAAGAACGTAGAAAGGCCCATCTAGTCCAACGTCCTGTTCACACGACCAGCTGCCTCTTCGAAGCCCACCAGTGGGAAGAGTGCAGCATTATCCTTCCACCCCTGCTCCCCAGCAGCTGATACAAAGAGGTGCAGTGTAGTGCCTCTGGTGAGTTTAATCCATCCTGGTGAGGTTAGTAGCCACTGATAGTCCTTTCTTCTGTGATTTTTTCCATTCCCCTTGTGGCGGAACGGCCCTGCGCCAGCTGGCAGACCCCGCTCTGCCCGCCCCTCTTTTGCCTGACCTGGCACCTGAAGGGGCAGTTTTTCACCACTGCTGCCACCACTGTCCCTGTCTTGGGCTCTGGTTAGGTGGGACACCCTCCTAACCTCCCTCTGCTGTCACTAGGAACCCACCTCGGGACTTCCAGGCTATCTTTGGGGCTCCCCTGGAGAGTTGGCAACTGGCCATTTTGTCCTTGTTTTTCTCCTCAGGGAGTCCCCAACCCACTCCTAGCATGTCCAAGCGGCTGGGGGAACTATGCGGTACAGAGGGACTTCTCAATATCAACAGTAAAAGGATTTATTTTGAAACCACTCAACTACCCTGTTTCCCCGAAAATAAGACCTACCCCAAAAATAAGCCCTAGCAGGATTTCTATGCATTTGTGGTATAAGCCCTAGTGTGTCTTCTTGAGAAAAAAATAAATATAAGTCAGTGTCTCATTTTCGGGGAAACACGGTATATACAGGCATATTAACAGTGAACTGAAGAATCAAAATAAAAGGGGAATAATAAATCGCTCCATCTCTCCCTTCACTACACATTCCCTGTCTAGATGGTCTGCAGGGCAGGCACATGACTTGCTTCCACTGGAGGAGGTTAGATTAGCACAACTCCCAACACGGCCTCTGCCTCCTGCAGACTCCAGCCGACAGCCTGACTGGCTCCAGACTTCAGGCAGACCCACCTCCATTCCCATAGACTGGCTTCCCGCCCAAAAGCTCCACTATCTCCAACAGCCCTTCCCGCCCAGGAAGTGGCTCTCCCTCCTGCAGCATTCTGGGGCAGATCTCCTCACAGCCTTGATGGACTTCCTGTCCTCTCTAGGGAGCTGCCCTCTGACTGCTGGTTGGAGACAGGAGGGGAGGGGGGGATGAGGAGGAGACTAGGCCAAGGCCTACCTCAGCTTGGATGGTCCCCTCCTATCTGGCCCACACCAACGTAAAGATATACATAAAATGGCGCTTCTCCAAACCCCTATTAAAGCCTTCCGAGTTGGCAGCCGTGACTACATCCTTTGGCAGCGGGTTCCGCAGATTAACTACACGCTGTATGAAGAAATGCTTCCTTTCGCCTGCCCTCAATCCCCCACTCTTCTCCTGAAGAGCCAGTGCTGTCCAAAGACGTTTCTGTGGTCAGGTGGCCAACACGACTCGATGCCGAGACCCACAGAACGCTGTTACCTTCCCACCAAAGAAATTCACCTACTTGCTTTCGAACTGCTAGGCTGGCAGGAGCTGTGGCCAGAGACGGGAGCTCACTCCGTCATGTGGGTCTTGGGTCTCGAACTGCCAAACTACAGACTTCCCAGTCTGCAGCTAAGCATCTTAACCACTGAGCCGCTGCAGACAGACGAACAGGCTGCCCCTGCACAGCTCCCTCTTCTGGGACAGTCCCAGATCCCTTTGCCTGATAAGGCAGTAGGAGTTCCAAGTGAGGGCCGCCCTTGCGAAGACACGTGTGTGTGTGGGGTGGGGGTGTTGTCCTTGTAACTGGACGGCGGGGATGATCATGTGCTCTTCTGGGAACAACCAAAGGCCGCTTCCCTTCGAGGGAGAAAGAAAGTTTCTTGGTCTCCCCCACCCTGGAAAGGAACCCCGTTTCTGTGCGTCGCCGCCACGCGCTCAAGGCAGGCGTCTGAGCTCTCCGCCCCGAGGAAGGGGCTGCAGGGAGCCTCCTGGCTTTGCAGAGAGGACCAAAGAAGGAGACACCCCCCCCCCACCCTCCGGCATGGTGGACGGAGCAGCTGCAGGGCCCTGAAGCGGGAGGGGCGCTTTCCCATAGCAAGCCCCCCCCCCCAAAGACTCAGGGCTCCTCTTCCTCCGGCCAAACCCTCCTACTCGCCCCCAGCAGTCCCCCCCCCTTCCACTGACTTACTCAGCCCGCCTCTCCTGGGACGGATGTTTGCTTCTCCTTCACTTTGCACCGAGAATCAGAGTGCAGCTCCCGAAAAGGCCGTCGGCGAGGGAAGCGCATGGGGAGGGGGGGTCAGCCCGGAAGGTGCATCGCCCGCGCCGCCCCGGAGGCGCCCCCTTCTGCACTCCGCTCCTCGCAGAGGGTTAAAGGGGGCAGGCAAGGAGGAGGCCGCGCTCCTAGAGAGGCTGGAGAGGGCGGCACTGGCGTCACTTCCCGGCGGATCCCGTCCCCCTCGGCCCCCCCCCAATGAGGAGGGGGGGGGAGCATTCACCAGTCCCGAACAGCGGTTTCGGTGGAGCTGATATTGCGGGTGGGGTGGGGTGGGGTTTCCAAGCGCAGCGGTGGAAGGAGGAGAGGGGAGAAGGGGCTGCAAGGCTGCAAAGTGGGATAGTCTCTTGGCCCACCCCTCACCCTGGAAGGGAGCCCCGTCTCAGTGCGTCGCCTTCGCACGCACACGCCCGAGGAAAGCTGCGCAGGGGCGCTCCCGGCTTTGCAGAGAGGGAACGGAGACGACACCCTTCGGGGTCGTAGATGGGGCGGCTGCAGGGCCCTGAAGCGGAGGGGTCCCCCCCTCATCCCATTGCAAGGCGCTCCTCCGGTAGCCCCCAGCAGCCCCCCCCCACTCAGTCATCCAACCCGTCATCAGCCCCAACCACGGGATCTGGTGAGATGAACGTGCATGGGGGAGGGGGGGGCAGGGCAGCGGTGGAGGAAGGGTGGGGAAGGAGGAATGTGCCAGGTTGCAAAACGGGGGGGGGGGGGGCAGCAAAAGTCGGATCTACATGGATCCTCATGCATTCATATGATTTGTACATTGAAACGAAATAACACCACTATCATACTGTAGAGTGTAGACCATGTGTTAGTTTATAGGGCGCACACCCACAGATTCGTGGCACCACAACAATGCAAAAACATGATTCCAAAGCATGGATCCTCATGAATTCAACTGATTGAAACAAAATAAAACCACCATCATATGGTAGAACGTGTCTTAAACTATAGGGAGCACTACAAAGTCACGCCTCCACAAATTCATGGCAACACAAAAGGGCAAAAACACGGTTCCAAAGCATGGATCCTCAGGGTTTTTCAATCGGGTCACTCCAACATTATTTATTTATTTTTATTTCAGTTTGTATACCGCTCGAACCCCAAAGGGTCTCTGAGCGGTTTACAGGCAATTCTAATTGCCTAACTAGGGCCACATTTTTCAAAGGGGGAGGGACTGCCTACCAGCACCCAGGGCCGGCTCTATCACTGGGCCAGCTAGTGTCTGGCCTAGGGCGCGCCGGCCCTCAGGGGCGCAAAACTGCGCCCCCAAACCCCGCCCTAAACAGGTGTCCACCCCTCTGCGCGCCCCTGCCGGATCGCAAGTGCGCCTCGCCCACTGCCTCGGCCTGACTCCGGCGCCCGGGCAGCGCAAGGCTCTG
>NW_015160458.1:0-403 GCF_001447785.1 Gekko japonicus
GAATCACTCGCTCACAACTTTAATGCCCGATTGATTGATTTATTTCATTAGATTTTGTAACCGCCCTTCCCCGCTTACGCAGGGCTCAGGGTGGTATATAACAACATCAATTCAACACAATTTGAAAATCAATTAAAATGACAAGAATTCAATATTAAAACATTCAGCATAAATATTTAAGCACTTTAAAAAGAAGACAGAATATCTAGCAATCAGATTTTCATGGTTGGGGGAGGGTTGCCGGGCAAATGTAAGGGAACCATTGTTGGCCTCAACCAAAGGTCTGGCAGAACATCTCTGCCTCACAAAGTAGCTCACAAATTAGAATTTCTGCTCACAATACTCCATAGCTTAGAGGGGGCATTGCTGGACCCAACAGGTTCTGTTGGCTAGCCAAAGAAAC
>NW_015160458.1:505-8215 GCF_001447785.1 Gekko japonicus
GGATATTTGTGCAGCAACGTCCACTGTGCCAGAGCGAGTACCTCCTGCTGCTGTGACCCATGTTGTGGGCCGTGCTAAGCTCCAATTAATTATCCATGGAACACAGAATACCCTGGAATGGAAACCAATATGGCTGAGCAACATGGGCTTGATTTCAGAAAGTGTGGAGGAGTCACTGCTTCTGCTTCAAATTATAGGCTGGTTGGGTCTCCACACTCTTTAACATTCCCGTCCATCTATGTCTTTCTCATATTCTTTATGGTACCAGTAGTTATCCGTCATCACTTCAACCTCTGTAGAACTGTTCTGATCTTTCCTATGGTGCCTTTCTAACATCTTAGCCCCCTCCAGTAGGAAGGTGATGGTTTTATTTGTTGGAATAGATAGCACGAAGTCTCTTCGTCCTTGTCTCTCTATGATTGTACACATCTTTCATTTTTCTATCATTAAAAAAACAGTACTTGCATCAATTCATTGTGTTTCTCTGGTTCATTCATTCCTCTTGTCCCTCATGGCATACTATGGGGGTTAAATCCATTGCCAGTTTTAGGTGGAACCTGCCATCAAGATTTCACTCAAATTAAGAATCCAGAAACATCCATGACTCACAATGATGCATCCTCCTGAACCATTCCATGAGCTACAATTGCATTCTCTTTGAAAAAATGCTGTCCCCAACCATTCTGTTCTTCACAAATTGCTGAATGGTAGATTGCAGGTCATTCTAAAAAGGAGATGCATATGTACACGGAGTTGTCATTTCCCCCCCAATTACAGGGTGGCATCGATATGAAGTTGGGATTTTTTTCAAATGCAGACAGAAATACACACCCAGTTTGGGGTAACGAGAAACACTTGTTCGCTTTTCTAGAGACCAGTTAGGCTGCATGATCCTGCTCAACAGTCAGTAAGGAAAGGACTCAGTAAGGAGAAATGTCATGACTGGTAGTAGGTAGTTTAGTAGCAATTGGGGGGGGGCAGGAACCAGTGCAAAATAAGATATAATGTAACTGTAAGAGTGGTTGAGCAGTGTAACATACTGCCTTGGGAGGTGGTGGATGTCGCAGGTTTTTGTACTCCTGTGATTTAATTTCAAAATTTCCTTTCCCATATTCCTTTACATTTAAGTTTAATTGTTTGAAACCTTTAAACTTCTTTACGCCTTTCTTTAATTTTTTCCCTCTTGTTGGCTTTTTCTTTTTCCTCCGAGGAGGTTCTAACGAATGTTTTTTCCCCACTCCTGGTTTTGGTTTTCTTTGATTCTCCAACACACATTTAGGGGTATCCACCTCCTGTGCCTCCTCTTCTGTAAATAAAGGTTGGGTAGTATATGGCTCTCTCTCCCGATCTACTTCCTGTACTTCACCCTGCCTTTGCATTCCTTGTATTTGTTCTTTATTGTCCTTCACCCCTGAATTTATGTTTTGGGGATTTTTCAAAAGATTCTCACAGGCCAGTTTGAATGCTAATCTTAAGCACTTTAAATCATCACAATACTTCTAATATCAACAATAGATTTCATTTTCAATAAATTTATGGTAAGACAACACAAGATCTTTCATTGGGAATATTCTCTCTCTCTGGAATCCATTCCGTTGCACATGGGCGCAAAGTCCATGAGGGCTTTACACAGGTGATTTTAATGGATAATGGGAGTTTGGGTTGGAAAGGATGTGCAGGAAATATTGGCGCCCTTCCAATCAGCGCCCTTCCAGCCTACGGCCCATCCCAAGGGTGGCTGGCAGTGGGGCCAAAATGGAGAACCCCCCTCCGTCATTGGTGCTGTGCAACGCCAGGTCCATTAACAACAAAGCCACAATCCTTCAGGATTTTGTAATGGAACAACGGGCTGACCTCGCGTGCATGACCGAGATCTGGGTGAGGGAGGGGGAGACGGTAACTCTCACCCAGCTTGCCCCACCTGTTTTCTCAGTCCTCCATCAATCTCGGACTAGGGGGCGGGGGGGAGGAGTGGCTATTTTCATTTGGGAGGCTTATTCCTTATGGGCGCTCCCAGCTGTGGAGATCGGGGGCGCTGAGTGTGTCGGCGTGATGCTGGAGGCTGAGGAGAGTTTGGCAATTTGGCTGGTGTACCGACCGCCTAATGCACTGGTCAATAGCCTGCCATCCCTGTTGGAGGCCATATCAGGCTGGGCGCTGGAGCACCCTCGGCTGATTGTCTTGGGTGATTTCAACATCCATGCCTAGGACGTGGCCTCATTCCGGGCTACGGACCTAGTGTTGTCCATGGCGGCACTGGGACTCGCTCAACTTGTTACAGCCCCCACGCATCAAGCCGGTCACACGCTTGATCTGATCTTTGTGGCTGCGTTGATGGTGGACTGGATCACTGTGGAAGCAGTTCCATGGTCGGACCACCAGGCTCTGAAGGCCCATTTGAATGTTCCACCCTGACCCTGTTTGGGAGGCGAGTGTATTTTTGCTCACCTGCGCTGCCAGATGGACCCTATCTGGCTTCAGACGGCTGTGTGGGATACAAGGCCCCCTGGCGGCTCGTTGGATGAGTTGGTGGAGGACTGGCATGACCAGCTCTCCTCAGCCGTCTACGAGATTGCTCCCAGGCGTCCTCTACGCAATTGTGCTAGGCGGGCACCCTGGTACACTCAGGAGTTGCGCCAGCTGAAGTGAGAACTGAGACGAATAGAGAGACGGTGGTGTCGCGCTTGCGACGAGGCATCAAGAACATCCTATAGGACGCTTATGAGATCCTATGAGATGGCATCAAGAACATCCTATAGGACGCTTATGAGATCCTATGAGATGGCAGTCAAGGCCACAAAGAGTGATTTCTATGCGACCATGATTGCATCTGCTAGCTTACGCCCGGCCCAATTATTTAGTACAATTCGGTCTTTGACAACTCTGCCACAGGGCAGGCAAAATGGTAGGGAATTGGATATTGGCTGTGAGGCTTTTGCGAGCTATTTTGCAGAGAAAGTCTTGGCGCTCCGCCGTGACCTCCCCGCCACAATTGATACAGTGAGCGAACATGAGGCCCCTTGCACGTCTTTGGTGCCGGGTTTAGTGAGTTTTAGCCCACTCAGGCTGGAGGAAGTTGACAGATTGCTCATATTTGTACGTCCAACCACATACGACCTTGATCCGTGCCCCTCCTGGCTCATTAAGGCGGGTCGCGAGGGGTTTCAAGGTGCCCTGAGGGAGATTGCCAACAAGACCCTCTTGGAGGGACGGTTCCCTAGGGCACTCAAGGAAGCAATGGTCCACCCTCTCTTGAAAAAAACATCTTTGGACCCGGCCGAATAAGCCAACTACCGGCCGGTGTCCAATTTGCCCTATTTGGGCAAACTTATTGAGAGGGCGGTTGCGACACAGCTACAGGGCTTTCTGGATGATGCTTCTGTCCTCGATCCCTTCCAGTCCGGCTTTCGCCCGGGTCATGGGACGGAGACGGTACTGGTCACTCTGACTGACGACCTCCGTAGGCATCTGGATCGAGGTGGTGTTGTTAGATTTGTCGGCAGCGTTTGACATGGTCGACCACCAGTTGCTATCCCACCGCCTCAGCGATGTAGGGATTTAGGGGCTCGCCCTTCAGTGGTTTGCCTCTTTTCTCCAAGGTCGGGGACAAAGGGTGGCGATAGGGGATCAGTGGTCCCAGAGGTGGCCTCTTGAATGTGGGGTGCCTCAGGGGGTGGTGCTGTCTCTGATGTTGTTTAACATCTACATGCGCCCCCTTGCTCAGATTGCCCAGAGTTGTGGGCTTGGGTGTCATCAATATGCAGATGACACCCAGCTCTATCTGATGTTGGGCGGCTGGTCGGACTCCACCCCGGATGACCTTCATCGGGCATTACAGGCCATTGCTGGTAGGCTCAGACTGAGTTGGCTGAAATTAAACCCGGCAAAGACGGAGGTCCTGGGCCTTAGTCGGATCGGTTCGGGGTTGGGGCTCCCCCTCTCAACCTTTGACGGGGTGCCTTTGTTGCCAGCGTCGGAGGTTAGGAGTTTGGGTGTCCTCCTGGATTCCTCCTTAACGATGTATGCCCAGGTGGCAGCCACTGCCAAGTCAGCCTTTTACTATCTTTGGCTGGTGCGGAAGTTGGTTCCTTTCCTCGACCAAGATGACCTGGCTACAGTGATCCATGCGAAGGTCACCTAGAGGCTAGACTACTGTAATGCTTTCTACATGGGGCTGCCTTTGTCACAAATTTGGAAGCTGCAGCTAGTGCAGAATGCTGCAGCCAGGCTGTTGATCGGTCTTACTAGATGGGATCACATCCTGCCTGTGCGGAAAGCGCTGCTCTGGCTGCCAATGGCATACTGGTTTCGCTTCAAAGTGCTGGTTTTAACTGAATTCCCTGTAAGGAATTCCGTTATTTCTAGTTAAAGAGAAAACAAACAATAAACCAATGCAAACCACGTGGTTTTGGGGATGGGTGCTTCTACACCCATCCTGAACAGCGGTCTTCAGTGGCCAAAGCCAGGACTGTGGGGGAAACAAAGGAATGAGCATCCATTTGCGTGGAGAGTACCAAACTACTTCTCATTCTCCCCCCTGCTTCCTGATTGACACAAGTCAAACAGGAAGCATACTTACAAAGTCAGAAACGTCTTGCTCAAACAGTCAAAGGGATGAGACTCCCTGAGTCTGGGGGCGCAACTTCATCGATTGGGAGCCTCGACAGCACAGTCATTGGCTCTCTTCCTCCTCCTGGGTCGGGAGGGTGTGTTTGCACCTGAGGAGCTTGGTGTCCCTTCCACTCCTTAAGTTGGGAGGAATGAAAGAACTTGTGCCAGACTTGTTTGTGCTTGCGGGGGATAGCCACCTTGTATACAGCTGGACTGCTGCGTGCCACAATGGGAACTGGTCCAGCCCATCGTGCCATGAGGGCATGCTGTTTCCTTGAAAGTTTTCTGTACATCACTTGCTGTCCTGGGTCCCACACCTATGGATTGCGGACCCATCCTAGTTTTTTCTCAACAGCCAGTGTGCTGTGCCCTATTTCTTTTGCCACCTTGACATGGATCGCTAGGGTGTCTGTTAGGAGTTGGCTGATCCATTCATCATTCACCATCCCGGTTTCCAGATCTGCTGGTATTTCAGTGTCCATCCAGAACGCCTCTGGTAGATGCATTTTTCTACCGGTCATGACCATGTGAGGGGAGTAGCCGTGTGTGTGGCGGTTGTCCCTCTGATTGCCATGAGTACAATGGGGAGCTTTTCATCCCAGTCTCTCCCAGTGGAGTTGACAACTTTGCGCAAAACCTCTTTAAGGGTGTGATTAGTACGTTCTACAGCTCCGGCAGCTTGGGGTCTTCCTGCAATATGGAATCTCTGCGTTATTCCGACTGCTTTGCAGAGTTCCTGGGTGACTTCCCCAGTGAAATGGGCCCCTAGATCCGAGTCTATGACCTTTGGGATGCCCCATGTACAAAACAAGCGATTGACTAGCAGCTTTGTGGTTGTTGCTGCAGTGTTGTTTCGGCATGAAAAAGCTTCGATCCATTTAGGGAATGGGTCAATGACAGTAAGACAGTGTTTATTCCCATGATGGGTTCGGGGTAGGGGACCTATGAAGTCAATTTGTATTCAAGCCCAGGGTCCTTCAATGCGCTGGTGCTGAATTCGGGCTTTGGGTCCGGAGGGGTCGGCATTTACCATGGTGCAGGAGAGGCAGTTCTCAATTCATTGTGTTACCTCTTGGTGTGTGCCCGGCCACCAACCTACTTCCTTAACCCTTCCCAGAGTCCTTTCGGTACCTCTGTGTCCTTGCTCATGTATGAACTGAATTAGGTCCCCCCTAACCTCTACAGGGAACACCCTGAGCTGTCTATTTCCCAAACTACTTCTTCATGTTCCTCTATTTTATATTTCCCTGTGGGGTCTTTTCCTGCATGTAAGAGAGCTATCACATGCCGATTATTCTCAGTTAAAGAAACCCCAAAGTCTCTTTTCCATATATCCATAAATGTTAAAGTAAAGGTAAAGGTTTCCCTTGCTCAAAAGCCAGTCGAATCCGACTCTAGGGTTGTGGTGCTCATCTCCATTTCAAAGCTGAAGAGCCAGCGCTGTCCAAAGACGTTTCCGTGGTCATGTGGCCAGCATGACTCAAAACCAAGGTGCACGGAACGCTGTTACCTTCCCACTGAAGTGGTACCTATTTATATACTTGCAATTTCTTGCTTTCGAATAGCTAGGTTGGCAGGAGCTGGAACTAGAGATGGGAGCTCACTCCGTCATGCGGCACACTCAAGTCTCAAACTGCTGAACTACCGACTTTCCACAGCCTGCAGTTCAGCGTCTTAACCACTTGAGCCACCACAGCTCCTTCCATAAATGTTACCCTATTCTTATTAATAGTTTTGGTGAACATATACAGTTTTGAGATAATGTCTTTGTCTGCCAGCTCAGGGGCATGTTATCAGTTTATCAAATGCAGTATCTGCCCTTCTGTGGACAAGTAAAACCCGCAGTACAGTAAATATTTCTAAGTTGGAAATAAAAGAACCCAAGGATTTCCAAGCCTGGGAATGAACCTTGCAGGTCATCTAGTCCAACCCCCTACACTCTGTAGGAGCATAGCCAAAAGATAGCCCTACAAAATACCCAAAAGATGGTCGTCCAGCCTCCACTTGAAAATGTCCAGTGAAGGAGCATCCACCACCTCCCAACCACTCTTACAGTTACATTATATCTTATTTTGCACTGGTCCCCCCCCCTCCATTGCTACTAAACTACCTACAACCAGTCATGGCATTTCTCCTTACTGAGTCCTTTCCTTACTGACTGTTGAGCAGGATCATGCAGCCTAACTGGTCTCTAGAAAAGAGAACAAATGTTTGTCGTTACCCCAAACTGGGTGTGTATTTCTGTCTGCATTTGAAAAAAAAATCCCAACCTCATATCGATGGCACCCTGCAATTGGGGGGAAAAATGACAGCTCCGTGTAGATATGCATCCTCTATTATAACTCTCCTTTTTAGAATGACCTGCAATCTACCATTCAGCAATTTGTGAAGAACAGAATGGTTGGGGACAGCATTTTTCCAAAGAGAATGCAGTTGTAGCTTATGGAATGGTTCAAGAGGATGCATCATTGTGAGTCATGGATGTTTCTGAATTCTTAATTTGAGTGAAATCTTGATGGCAGGTTCCACCCAAAACTGGCAATGGATTTAACCCCCATAGTATGCCATGAGGGAGAAGAGGAATGAATGAACCAGAGAAACACAATGAATTGATGCAATTACTGTTTTTTTAATGAGAGAAAAATGAAAGACGTGTAAAATCATAGAGAGACAAGGACGAAGAGACTTCGTGCTATCTATTCCAACAAACAAAACCATCACCTTCCTACTGGAGGGGGCTAAGATGTTAGAAAGGCAGCATAGGAAAGATCAGAACAGTTCTACAGAGGTTGAAATGATGACAGATAACTACTGGTACCATGGAGAATATGAGAAAGACATAGATGGACGGGAATGTTAAAGAGTGTGGAGACCCAACCAGCCTATAATTTGAAGCAGAAGCAGTGACTCCTCCACACTTTCTGAAATCAAGCCCATGTTGCTCAGCCATATTGGTTTCCGTTCCTGGGTATTCTGTGTTCCATGGATAATTAATTGGAGCTTAGCACGGCCCACAACATGGGTCACAGCAGCAGGAGGTACTCGCTCTGGCACAGTGGACATTGCTGCACAAATATCCACCTCCCGCGATGACATCAT
>NW_015160458.1:9243-12445 GCF_001447785.1 Gekko japonicus
AGTTTATAAAAAGCAGCACTTAATACCCTTCTGTACTTCAGTAGTATTCAGGGATATTCAGTGCTTTACATAGTGGGCTAACATCCAAGTAGTACACCATTTAAAGTTTATAAAAAGCAGCACTTAATACCCTTCTGTACTTCAGTAGTATTCAGGGATATTCAGTGCTTTACATAGCGGGCTAACATCGAAGTAGTACACCGTTTCCTCACTAAGCCCATGTAATAATACAGAAAACTTCCCCTGTTGCATTTCTGCCTGTCTCAGAAATTGCAGGAGCCCAGGAGCCATGGAAAGTGGGGACGGACGGACACAGGAGAACATCAGAACAAAACAGTATATTTAACCAAAGAAGTATAGAAAATATTGAACAGAATGGCTATGATGGACTTACCGGAGTTCAAAGGTGACAGAGATGTCCTTGTAGCTCAGTTGATTCTGCTGGAGAAGGCTTGGATTTGCCACTTCTTTTATACAGTCCTAACCGATCACGTGCTGATGACCTTGGCACATACCAGAGGTCTTAAATTCATCACGCTCTGAGATTTTCAGTAACCCTGCCACTGTTAAAAAGGAGTAATTGTTTTACTCATTGCTTATGATCTATTCTCAGTGCCATAAAATAAGTTGACCATATTACACCCTATAAATTATTTTCTTTCTATAAATCAGTCTGTTGCTTCCATTCCTGGTGTCATCTAAACACCTCTGCTCCTGGAATAAAAATGACTACAATTGACCGCTGTCTCATGTCCATGCTTTATTCATTCTATATATAGCTAATTGTTATAGAAATGTTTTTTTATACATGTCATCTCAAGACATGCGCAACAAGGATCTATGGGTTTTAGTAGACCATACACTGAACATGAGTCAGCAATCTGATGCCAAAGCTAAAAAGAGAAACGCCATTTTGGGCTGTATCAACAGAAGTATCATGTCCAGGTCACAACAAGCAGGGGTCATTTCCTGCAGGAGCACACAGGAGCAGAGCTCCGGCAGTAAAGAGCCCAGGGGGCGGGAACATGCAACAAGTCCCACCCCCTGCTCCCAGCAGCTTTCAGTCAGAGCAAGAAGCAGCCAGGTAAGTTGCAGAAACCCCCCACACCAGATAACTATCCAAAACAGTCCAGTGGCTCCTTTTAGGCCAAGGTTTATTCAGGTACAAGCTCTCCCTCCTCTGTGAGGGGAGATCTGTGTATCCCCTCAATAGCTAGCAATCCAAAAGAGTCCAGTGGAGCCTGAGCGGTGGATGTTGCCTTCTGACACACTCGTTAACCTACCTACCTCCCAAGTAAAATAAACTATTTTTCTATTGATGTGTTCCTTAGGAACTTGATCTTCGGGACGTGAAGGGAATCTGAGAAACTGAACAAAACGGTAGAACAGATGTCATAGGGAAATGCAAGGAGCAAACAGATTGGGTCTCAATCGGAGCAGACTGTACTGAGCTAGAGACCCAAATGGTCCCACTTCGCAAAATGCATGCTGCTATGATTGTGCCCAGGAGCAGAGGTGTTTAGATGACACCAGGAATGGAAGCAACAGACTGATTTATAAAAAGAAAATAATTTATAGGGTGTAATATGGTCAACTTATTTTATGGCACTGAGAATAGATCATAAGCAATGAGTGAAACAATTACTCCTTTTTTATAGTGGCAGGGGTACTGAAAATCCCAGAGCGTGATGGATTTAAGACCTCTGGCACGTGCCAGGGTCATCACCACGTGATCACCGTTAGGACTGTATAAAAGAAGTGGCAAATCCAAGCCTTCTCCAGCAGAATCAACTGAGCTTTGGGATTTGTTTCAAATGCAAACAGAAATGCACACCATGTGTATGTGTGTGTGTGTGTGTGTGTGTGTGTGTATTATACTGAACTGAACAATACATTATATCCTATGGGCCATTGAAGTCAAAGGTGAAAACATAGGGTATATTCTGGGGGCTGGAGGGGAGGAAGTTTGAGGGAGAGGCTCTAAATTTGCAGGACAGTGTCTGGAGCCTCTCCCCAAGATACCAACCAAGTCTGAAGAACATTGGACCAGGGGGTCCAATTCTACGGGCCCCCAAACAGGTTGCCCTTATCCCCTCCATTGCTCTCTATGGTGGGAAAAAGTAACTATTTTCCCCACCATAAAGAACAATGGAGGGGATAAGGGCAAACTGTTTGAGGGTCCATAGAATTGGATCCCCTGGTCCAGTGCTCTTGAAATGTGGTTGGTATCTTGGGGAGTGGCTCCAGTAGCTACCCTGTTAGTTTGGAGCCTCTCCCTCCAGCCCCCTCCCCTCCAGCCCCCAGAATATACCTTATGTTTTCGCCATCGACTTCAGTGGCCCATAGGATATAATGGGGCTGAAATTGACATTCGGCTGGCCAAAAGACTCCCCAATCTGCTCCAATTGATGAAACTGACAAGCTGGAGTCTTACAGCCAATTTAGCCGAATCCGAATAGGCCAAATTTATTTATTTTTTTGCACACCCCCTAGGCGGGAATGAGGACAACTGGGGAAGGGAAATTACTGGGATAAGCTCTGAAGCTCATGACTCAAAGTCGTTGGAAGGCAGCATCCCAAGAATGAGAAGAATTCTGGGATTACGTTGGCCAAGGAGAGAGAGAGAGTGAAGTGAACACTCAAGAAGAATGAGATGTCTTTGACACTGTCACTGCTGCTTCATAGGTCCTCTACCAGACGCTTTGTCATGCTATGTCAGAGTTCAGTCATCGAAGGCATCAAAGCAAAGGGAACATTATTTGTACGTTTCAGAGTTTTGTAAAATGGATTAGCCAATGCAAGACAAAATAATACTGTCATTTTTTCCAGCTCCTCCCAATTTGAAATATTGGGAAAAATAGTCTCCAGTCAAAAGTAGGGTGGCTATTTACTGTGAAAGCAACACCCCCTTCCAAATCCCAAGGAAAAGGGGAGGTGTCTCTTTTGTTGTTGTTGTTGTTCAGTCGCACAGTCGAGTCCGACTCTTCACGACCCCATGGGCCAGATACCGCCAGGCCCTCCTGTCTTCCACCGTCCTCTGAGGTTTGCTCAATTTCATGTTCATTGCATCGATGACACTGTCTAACCATCTCATCCTTTGGGTGGCTATTTACTGTGAAAGCAACACCCCCTTCCAAATCCCAAGGAAAAGGGGAGGAGGTGTCTCTCAACTAGCCCCTTAATGGAGGAATTGGTTGCATTA
>NW_015160459.1:0-1167 GCF_001447785.1 Gekko japonicus
AGAGCTGTTTCTCTTGTAAGGATTTACAGAAGGCCCCCTCACTGCGAAAAGTTGGTTCGGGCCTGAGAGTAAAACACAGGCCGCAAAAACTTGCAAAAGCCTTTTCTCTGCTGAGACTCACTGACTCATGTCGAAATCCCAGATGGGACTTGGCAGGACATTTGAATGAGCCTATTAAGCATTGTTAAAGTGAATAATGACCGAACTTGATATACACCATATGGGGACAGTTGCTGCAGAGGACTTGTATGAGATAAAAACTTTAAAATCTTTCATTCTTTTCACCTAGATTTCATATGCACTTACTTATAACAGTTTATAATCTATGTACACTACATATTAAACATATTGATAGTTAACTACAGAAATAAAGCTTATGGGGATTTTAACTATGCTACGGAAAGCACGGCGCTTTCCAGACATGGGCAAAAACCGGAATCATATAAGTTGGGAGTCTGGTGTGGTGCTTGCATGCTATTTAAACAGGGCTGTTGTCCTGGAGCTCAGTCTGGTCCCTGAAAGCACTTAATCACTGCAATGCGCCTTGAACCCAGTATTTAATAAGTGTGTGTATAACAATAACACTGCTGCGTCCTAGAAGTTTGACCCAAGTCTTCTTCCACCAGGGGCTGGTCGCTGCAGGGAACTCCATTCCCCCAAAGGCCATGCGAGCACCCGAGAGGTGGACCCCGCCCTTTCCCAGGAGTTGTTGAAGTGGGGGGGAGCGCCTCTCTCCTTCCTCCCCCCCCCCCCCCGGGGAAACCCAGACTTTGCAATCCCTCCCCCCCCCCCCCCCCAGGGAGAATCCAGATCTTGCAGGTCTGCAGGAAAGGTGGGTGGAGGGTTTCCTTAAAAGGCGCTTTGGCAAGATCAGGGGAGGGGGAGAGGAGAGACGCTCCGGAGGAGCGAGAGCAAGGGTGTAGACTTTCCAATTTCCCGGGGGGGGGCTGGGGCTGGGCCAAGAAATTTGCGGCGGGGGCGGAAGCCCCTCCGCCCCCACGAAGATTACGCCTATGAGCGAGAGGGAGGAGAGCGAGAGAAGCTTTCCTCCTCCAGCCCCTCGGATGGGTTCCCTGCAGCAAGTCGCCCGTGCAGATTTTGTCCTTAAATCTTGGGTGGACCCCCGTCTGATCCGGCCGCAGCGTTCGTTCTTCGCCGTGCTTGCTG
>NW_015160459.1:8641-8793 GCF_001447785.1 Gekko japonicus
AGGGGTGTGTTGCTGGTGGCCAGGATATTGGACTTTGGTCACATCCTGAAAGACAAGAGTCATTGGGAAAGACAACAAGGCTAAGGAAAGAGGAAGAGCCAAGATGCAATGGATGGACTCGCAAGGTCATGCTCAAGATCCTACAAGCTAGG
>NW_015160459.1:8944-9050 GCF_001447785.1 Gekko japonicus
CAGGTCCTTAAAGAGATGGGAGTACCAGACCACCTCACATGTCTCTTGAGAAACCTGTATAAGGGCCAAGAAGCGACAGTTAGGACCGGATATGGAACAACTGATT
>NW_015160459.1:9099-12747 GCF_001447785.1 Gekko japonicus
TTATTTAATATATATGCAGAGTACATCATGCGAAATGCTGTCCTGGATGAATCACAAGCGGGAATTAAGATTGCTGGGGAAAAGATCAACAACCTCAGATATGCAGACGATACCACTCTAATGGCAGAAAGTGAAGAGGACCTAAAGAGCCTCCTGCTCAGGGTAAAAGAGGAGAGCGCAAAACTGGGCTTGAAGCTCAACATCAAAAAAACTAAGGTCATGGCATCCGGCCCCATCACTCCTTGGCAAATAGAAGGGAAAGTCGTGGAAGTGGTGACAGACTTCACGTTCCAGGGATCCCAGATCACCGCAGACTGTGACGGCAGCCATGAAATTAAAAGACGCCTGCTCCTTGGGAGGAAAGGGATGGCAAACCTAAACAGCATGATAAAAAGTAGAGACATCTCCCTCCCAACAAAAGTCCGTATGGTCAGAGCAATGGTATTCCCAGTAGTCATGTATGGCTGCGAGAGTTGGACTATAAGGAAGGCCGAGCGCCGAAGAATAGATTCTTTTGAACTATGGTGCTGGAGAAGACTCTTGAGAGTCCCTTGGACTGCAAGAAGATCAAATCAGTCAATCCTAAAAGAAATCAACCCTGACTGTTCCCTGGAAGGCCAGATAATGAAATTGAAGCTCAAATACTTTGGCCACCCAATGAGAAGGGAGCACTCACTGGAGAAGACCCTGATGCTGGGAAAGACTGAAGGTCAAAGAAGACGGGGACGGCAAAGGATGAGATGGTTGGACAGTGTCATTGACGCAACGAACATGAAATTGAGCCAACTTCAGAGGAGCGGGAGACAGGAGGGCCTGGCGGGAGCTGGTCCATGGGGTCGCAAAGAGTCGGAGTTGAATGTGCGACTGAACAACAACAACAACAAGGAGAGAACATTTTCGTAGGATCCTCGTAACTCAGAAGTGACCTGACACCCCCCCCACTCTCCCTCGTACACACACACACGTTTGTCTTTGCCTTAAGGCCTTTCTCTGACAGAAGTCCAAAATCTGTTCAGATGATGTCGCTGCTGAATTGCAGTTCAAGGACTCAAGGCACAAACGGTATCCCACAATGCAGAAATATCCAGAAAGGTCTCTGAGGCCGCTGCTGGGTGTTTTTTCGCCCTGCATCTCTCACCCAACAAGCCCCAATGATCACGCGGCCCGGGGCGGATCGGCCTTTGGTTTGTTAGGGGGGAAAAACAGAATGAAAGACAGCTTGACTTCAGTTAGGGCAGTTGATGTTCACACAGCTGGATGCAGGCTTTAGAGGAACACAGAGTGTCTCTGCAGAGAACCATGTCTAAAGCAGAAATCTTCTCTTGAGCACTATTTCTGTTTACTTCTGGGATGAAACGTACAAGGTAGTGGAATGCCAGCTGTACGGTCTTATTGGTGTATCGGCCGGTGTCTAATTTGCCCTATTTGGGCCAATAGATTGAGAGGGCGGTGGCAACACAGCTACAGGGCTTTCTGGATGACGCTTCTGTCCTGGATCCATTCCAGTCCGGCTTTCGCCCGGGGCATGGGGCAGAGACGGTGCTGGTCGCCCTTACTGACGACCTCTGGAGGCATCTGGATCGAGGTGGCCTTGTGGCACTGTTGTTCATAGATCTGTCAGCCGCGTTGGACATAGTCGACCATCAGTTGCTGACCCGCTGCCTCGCCGACGTGGGGATACGGGGGCTTGCTCTTCAATGGCTTGCCTCTTTTCTCCAAGGTCGGGGACAGTGGGTGGCGATAGGGGAACAGCAGTCCCGGAGGCACCCGCTTGAATTTGGGGTGCCCCATGGGGCAGTGCTTTCCCCGATGTTGTTTAACATCTACATGCACCCCCTCGCCCAGATTGCCAGGAGGTATGGGCTGGGTTGCCATCAATATGCAGATGACACCCAGCTCTATCTGATGTTGGGCGGTCAGTCAGGCTCTGACCCAGAAGATCTGAACTGGGCGTTACAGGCCGTGGCTGGGTGGCTCGGGCTTAGCCAGCTGAAACTAAACCCAGCGAAGACGGAGGTCCTGTGCCCGTGTCGGAGCGGCTCAGGGTTGGGGGTCCCTCTCCCGACCTTCGACGGGACGTCTCTGGTGCCAGTGTTGGAGGTTAGGAGTTTGGGAGTGCTCCTGGATCCCTCCTTAACTATTTAGGCCCAGGTGGCAGCCACTGCCAGATCGGCATTTTACCACCTTAGGCTGGTTCAGCAGTTGGTTCAGTTGGTTCCCTTCCTCGACCGTGACAAGCTGGCCACAGTGATCCACGCGACGGTCACCTCAAGGTTAGACTACTGTAACGCTCCCTACATGGGGCTGCCTTTGTCGCAGATCCGGAAGCTGCAGTTAGTGCAGAATGCTGCGGCCAGGCTGTTGATGGGTCTCCCCAAGTGGGAACACATCCAGCCTGGGCTGAAAGCGCTGCACTGGCTGCCAATAGCATACCGGATCTGTTTCAAAGTACTGGTTCTTACCTTTAAAGCCCTATACGGCCAGGGTCCGACCTACCTGAGGGACCGCCTTTCCCCAGACATACCCCCACGAGCACTTCGGTCCAGGATGCAACATCGCCTGGTGATTCCAGGCCCCCAGGGAGGCAGGGCCAGATCCTTTTCAGTGGTGGCTCCTACCTGGTGGAACGAGCTTCCGGGGGAGATCAGGGCCCTGCGGGACCGTCTGCAGTTCCGCAGGGCCTGCGAGACGGAGCTCTTCCGCCAGGCTTTTATGTAAGGGCTGCTACTGCCACCACCACAAACGGTGTGGGTCACAACGGGGCTGGAGGGATGGTCCCTGCCAGGATACTGCGTGGTGCCGTATACCAACTGGTTGTACACCAACTATAGTACAACACCACCTTTATGAAAGACTGACACCATCTTGTAATTTCATTCGGTGACCATCTTGTTTCTTACAACATCGCCTTGTGATTCCAGGCCCCCAGGGAGGCAAGGCTTGCCGCGACCAGGGCCAGATCCTTTTCAGTGGCGGCTCCTACCTGGTGGAATGAGCTCCCGAAGGAGATCAGGGTCCTGCGGGACCTTCTGCAGTTCCGCAGGGCCTGTAAGATGAAGGGGCCGCTGCCGCCACCACTGCCACTACTGCCACCAGCACAAACGGCGTGGGTCACAATGGGGCTGGGGGGATGGTCCCTGCCAGGATACCGCGTGGCGCCATATACCAACTGGTTGTACACCAACTACAATACACCACCACCTTTATGAAAGACTGACACCATCTTGTAATTTTATTCGGTGACCATCTTGTTTCTTACTGAGCCCCTTATTTGTGTTGATAATTACTGGTTTTACTGTTTTTATGGGTGGGCACTTGTTGCTCTTTGTAAGCTGCCCTGAGCCCGCTTGCAGGGAAGGCGGGATATAAATGCTAAAATAAATAAATAAATAAATAAAATTATTCCACCACCGCCCACATTTAACTGGCTTCGACCCAAGAGAAGCCCAGTTCTTTGCAGTTGTCTGAGTTTATATTTCTTGGAAATGGTCAGTATATAATAGCGGCCAGTCTGAAAAATAAACTGATGCTATTTTCCTTGCCATCAGTTTGGTGTGTTGCATTCTTTAGTCAGCTGACGGGCCGACAGGATTGCTTCTTTCTTTCTTTCGTGAATGGTCAAGTGTAAGCCAGAGGCGCTGCCTTTTA
>NW_015160460.1:0-6675 GCF_001447785.1 Gekko japonicus
GACCATAAAGGGCTTTATAGGTAAGAACAGGCACCTTGAAGCAAATTCGGTTGGCTCTGAGTAGCCAGTGTAGCGCTTTCAGCACAGGCTGAATGTGCTCCCACAAGGGGAAACACAACAAAAGCCTGGCTGCTGCATTCTGCACCAGCTGTAGCTTCCAGATTTGGAACAAGGGCAGCCCCATGTAGAGAGCATCTCTGTGATCGAGTGGTTACTTGCATATATGCATATGCATATATTCTTTCTGTCATATACATGCTTCCCACAAGGGAACCTTATTCATGTCAGTGCAGAGAAAGGCATAGCAATGCATGCATGGAACTGCTCCCTCCAGTGAAATGGGGAAATGCTTTGAAGCTCCATATTCATATACCAGCTCCTTTGCAATTCTAGGACATGGTCATTTTAAAAGCTATTAAACTCAAAACTAGTCTCCATAATCTTTTCTGAGGTATGTTATAGAAAGGTTTCTGCTGTCACCCTGTGTTATACATGTGACAGAAAGATAATAAATTAAACATTTTCCTGAGGCCCAAAAATCTGGAATTTGGTAAGGATACAACTGTGTTTTATGGTGGACTGTGCCATTCTGCTAAGTTGTATGGAAGCATATGTCGAGATCAAGGGCTGTGCTCTGAACAGGTTTAAATTGCTTCTCACAGATGGGACTTGCTGTTGAAGACCTGTGGTTAGCCCTGTGGGAATCCCAAATGTTTAAATAAATAAATAAATAAATAAATAATAAGTTTTGTCTCCCATGCTGTTCAATCTGTACGTAAATTCTTTGGGACAGATCAGTCATGGTTTTGGAACTGTGTGCCATCACTGACAACACTCAGCTGTCCTGAGCCACTGTGTAGCTGCTGTGGTTAAATAATGAAAGATGAACAAGTTCAAACTGAGTCATGACAAAACAAATGTTGTGTGGTTTGGGAAGGCTGAGGTCTTGCTTCCCACATTTGATGGAGCTCAGCTGTCCCTTCCTGACTCAGAAGTCTGAGGATTCTCCACCATTATTACTGGACAGACAAGC
Source organism: Gekko japonicus (assembly GCF_001447785.1). Taxonomy (NCBI): domain Eukaryota; kingdom Metazoa; phylum Chordata; class Lepidosauria; order Squamata; family Gekkonidae; genus Gekko; species Gekko japonicus. The sequence continues at coordinate 1,034 of NW_015160460.1, forward strand.
TGCCCTGAGCCCGTTCGCGAAAAGGGCGGGGTATAAATGTAATGAAAATAAATAAATAAAAAATTCTGTCGCCCCTCCCCCCAAAAAAGAAGCTTCCCACCATATTTCCTTAGCTCAGAGGATAGCTCTTTACTTTGACCTGACAGATCTGGGTATGTTGATCTGTGCCATGGTAACCTCAAGGCCAGAGTATTGTAACATGCTATACATGTTAAACTCAGAAATCCCAGCTTGTGCAGAATGTCTTGGCTCATTTACTGTTGGTAGTAAGATGAAGTATTTACATTACACCTATTCTGCAGTCACTCTTCTGGTTACCAATTTTCTCCTGAGTTCAGTTCAAGTTGCTGGTTATTACTGATGAAGCCTTTCATGGCCTAGGGCTCTCTTATCTACAGGACTGCGTCCCCAAGTATGTTTCACCAAGACAGCTTCACTCATCTGAGCAAAGTCTCCTGAAAGTGCCACCTTGCAAAGCAGTAACAACAACTGCAGACTACACTTGATAACTTTCTTTCTGGTGGCCTCCATCTTTTAGAATGGCTGGCCTGATGTGGTAAGAAAGGCTCTCACTATTTATTCATTTTACAGAATGTGAAAAATCAAACTATTCAGGAGGGCATTTGCTTATGAGGAATAGGTATGTCGTAAAATGGAATTCGGCAGGAGCGTACTTTCTATATAGGTAATAAAGTTTTAATTGCCTGTTAAATTCTTAGGCAGCCTTCTTTTCCTCCCCCTCTATACTGCATTGCTTACAGGACATACTACATTGTCTGTAGTTCAGTGTTCTGTAATTGTGAAATCTGGTTTATTCAGTCTTGGTTCTCTAATTTTGAATGCCAGTTTATGTGATGTATTATGCTGTTCCTATTGTCCTTTCATTTGTGTAATCAGTTTTTGTTGCACTGTTCATGGTGTGTACAAATCTATTGCTATTACATTGTCTTTTGTAACTCTAATCTGCCTTGAGTGTCAATGGGAAAGGTGGATGACAAATAAATACTAACACAAATTTTCAGCATGGAGCAGTATTTTCCCACTGGTACTTTGTACTAGATAATTTATCTGTGTCATGAAGATCTCCTAGGTTGTGAATTGTTAAAGAGCTTTCATTTCAGAGGTTTCATCCTTTAAACTGATCCAGTATGAAGAAGCAGGTGTGATGTACAATACTGCCAAAAGGCATTGTTATGTTAAGATGTCTTTGTCGATTTTGTGATTATCATATAAAGAGGAACTTGGTCATGTTTACCTAGTTCAGTAGTGAAGGTGGTGGATAATGCCCGTGATGTGATTCCATTAAGGTCCTGAAGGAAGGATGGAGAAACCAGTATTATGTTTTCCCCAATTATTATAGCCTTTACCCAGATTTGATCTAATACGGGGGAAAATGTTTAAGAAACCTATGAGAAAAGGGCAATTAAACACAAGTAAAATTGGTTTCTGTTGTCATAACTTCTGATCCATGGTATTGAAAGGTTCCTGGTGTTGCCTTGCATGCTCTTGTTAGGCAAGAAGAATGTATTATATTTTCAGAGGAGTTAGATGAGATGCTATTGACAACGGGCCTTTGTGAATTTGGGGTGTGTGTTTTTTTAATATGGTGATCTGGTTGGAGACTGTGTACCTTGAAAGAAAACGGTGAGTCTAAACATGGCTGAAAAGTGGTGCTCAGCACTTAGTAACAAATTGTAGATTTATAATTTTTCTTGAAGTTACAAAAAGTGCTTTGGAACACTGCAGGTTAGAGGGTTAAGGTGCAAAGCTTTGAAAGAGAAGGGAAGCCAAGCCAAATATAAATATCATGTTATATCTGACCACTCAAACAATAGTGCTTTTCTTAAAATAAATCACCCAGTTTCAAGACTGTCAAATGAATTTGAATGTGCTGCATCAAATGCAAAGAACTTCAGATCTTGCTGGTTGTATCTATGGTTCATTTATATTCCAGAGCCCTAGAACATTAATGGTTATATAATGGAGCTGTCTTCAGGCTTCTTGTTTCAGTACAAGTTTCATAAGACAAAAATCTTCTTTCTTCTCTTTCCTCATCCCCAACCCCCAGTAACCAGAATTGCTGTGAAGTGTAAAGGCAGAAGGTACACTGTGTTGTGAAAGGAAAGGGGGGAAAACTGCTAGAAATGTATGATGTGCTAGCAGTGTAGTAGGCAAGCTAGCAAAGAAAAACAGTCTTTTGAATCTCTTATGCATGTGGTTTGATGGAGGATGGTGTAAAATGAAATGAAGGGAAAGAAAATAGTTCTTTAAAACCCCAACACATTTACATGAATGATCAATAGAAGGAAAAGGGTTTTTCAATTAATAATGTGATTAATAATAGGAAGTAGTGACTATAGATATCTAATACATTCATCAAGTACTGCTATGGTGGTAAAGCATTTGATGGCCAGCATGCTATCTAACACTTGGATCTGCATGGAGTTCTAATGCTGCAATTTATTTCTATTCATGTTAAGATTTCAGTATTTTTACAAATACTTTTGTTAAGCCATTTTTTCAAATAACAAAATAGCAAAATATTATTATTCAAGACCTGCTGACCTCTTGCGTTTTTGGAACTTTAATCTTTGGGTATTAGTCATTATTACACAGTTTTTCAGCGTGTTCCATATTACCCTAGTTGCAGGCAATTGCTTTATTAATGTTATTTTAACAACTTTCCCATTTTATGTATTCATCTAAACAGTTGTCCCAGTTCTTCCTTTAAAAAAGATTGAATTGTTTTAAGTTTTTGCTTCCAGTGTTAAATTTGTGCTTGTTGCTTGTTTGATACTAATTGAATAAGTATTACCTGTATTTACCCAAAAGGAAGATGACCCTGAATGTCAAATGCCCCCCAATGCTGTACACAAGGTTTTGTGTTTTTTAAAATACATGTATGTACAGGATTAACCCACTCAGTCCAGTCCAGCACATTAAACAACAAGCCACGAGACAGTTTGTACCATCTCTGGTCTTCACAGCAATTTACCACCAGAATCTCTTTCAATATTCCCTGCCTTTTCCTAAGGGAAGAGATTCAAGCCCTTAGTTGGCATCTGGGTTTTACACATCAGCAGCTCTTCTCAGAGATGCACACTATTTACTCTTACAAAGGTAGCTTAAGTGGTCAGCGTAGACACAAGATTTAGCCTTGGAGTTCAAGTACAAATGAGAAACAATTAGAAATAAGAATGATCTTTATTCAGTACAGAGCATAGCAAACAGACTTGGCAAATAGAAGGGGAAGTTGTGGAAGTAGTGACAGACTTCACGTTCCTGGGATCCCAGATCACCGCAGACAGTGACAGCAGCCATGAAATTAAAAGATGCCTGCTCCTTGGGAGGAAAGCGATGACGAACCTAAACAGCATGATAAAAAGTAGAGACATCACCCTGCCAACAAAAGTCCGCATGGTCAAAGCAATGGTATTCCCAGTAGTCATGTATGGCTGCGAGAGCTGGACTATAAGGAAGGCCGAGCGCCGAAGAATAGATTCTTTTGAACTATGGTGCTGGAGAAGACTCTTGAGAGTCCCTTGGACTGCAAAAAGATCAAATCAGTCAATCCTAAAAGAAATCAACCCTGACTGTTCCCTGGAAGGCCAGATAATGAAAATGAAGCTCAAATACTTTGGCCACCAAATGAGAAGGGAGCACTCACTAGAGAAGACCCTGATGCTGGGAAAGATTGAAGGCCAAAGAAGACGGGGATGGCAAAGGATGAGATGGTTAGACAATGTCATCGATGCAACGAACATGATTTTGATAAAGCAGATAGGTATTTGATTGTTTATTTGTCAACAGCTGCAAGGATTTTATATGCTAAATATTGGAAAACAATGGAGATTCCAACGAAACAAGAATATGTGAATAAGCTGTTTGAAACAGCTGAGAATGATAAATTGACGATGGAGATGAGAGCTGAAACGGAACGGACGTTCCAAAAAACTTGAAGAGATTTTATGACTGGTATAATATAAGCGTAATAACCTGATGGAATTTGAGTACGCAGAAAAGATAAGCTAGTAAAGTAGATAATGAGATTTGAAATATAATAAATAGATAATTGAAGGATAGAAGACGGAATAGGCCTCCTGCTATATGTTTAATGTTTGTTAGTGGTAGTTATATGTTGTTGTTTTAATATATGTCTGTAGTGTATAAAGAAAAATAATAAAAGTGTACCCTTGGGTACTCAAAAAAACCAAACAGTTTCTACCAACTTACCCAGTATCGACGTCAGACTAACTGGCCTGTAATTTCCTGGACCTCCTCTGGAACCCTTTTTAAAGATGGGAGTGACATTAGCTACCTTCCAGTCCTCAGGAATGGAGGCAGATGTTAATGAAAAAGTACATATTTTTGTCAGGAGATCCATAAGTTCACATTTGTGTTCTTTCAGAACTCCCAGATGTATGCCATCTGGGCCTGGTGATTTATTAGTTTTTAAGTTGTTGATTAGTTGTAGGACCTCCTCTCTCGTCATCTCAATCTGACTCAGGTCTTTCAACACCCCTCCCGAAATTAGCAATTCTGGAGTGGGCAAGCCCTTCTCATCTTCCACAGTGAAGACGGAGGCAAAAAATGCATTCAGCTTCTCAGCCATTTCCCTATCATCCTTCAGTACTCCTTTTACCCCTTGGTCATCCAAGGGCCCCACTGCCTCCCTGGCTGGTTTCTTGCTTCTAATGTATTTGAAGAAAGTTTTATTGTTGGTCTTTATGTTTTTCACTTTATGTTCCTCATATTCCCTTTTTGCCTGCCTGATCACAGACTTGCATTTTATTTGCCACAGCCTGTGTTCCCTTTTATGAGCCTCACTGAGACTAGCTTTCCACCACTTAAAGGAGTCCTCCTTACCCTTTTAGAGCTTCCATTACTTTATTTGTTATCCATGCAGGCTTTTTTTCTATACCTACTTGTACCTTTCCTAACCTGCGGTATATATTTTTACTGAGCTTCTAGGATTGTAGTTTTAAATAGTCTCCAAGCTTCCCCAGTGGTTGTGACCCTTTCTACTTTTCCTTTCAGTTTCTTCCTCACATGTACCCTCATATCAGAGAAGTTACCCATTTTAAAAGTGGTTGTGTCAGTCTTTTTGGGAAACTCCCTATTTATACAAATGTTGAACTCAATAACATTCCCAAGCGGTGCAATCACTTTTATATCTCTCACCAGGTCTTGGGCGTTACTTTGGACCAAATCCAGGATTGCCTCTCTCCTGGTAGGTTCTGTGACCATCTGTTCCATAGCACAGTCATTGAGAGTGTCTAGAAACTCAATCTCTTTTCCCCGACTTGAATACATATTGACCCAATCAATGTGTGGGTAGTTAAAATCACCTACTATGACACAGTTATTTTGTTTAGCTGCTATCTTTAATTCATTCATCATTTTATAATCCTCCTCTGTCTTTTGATCTGGTGGCCGATAACAAACTCCCAGTGTTAAGCTTCCTTTTGGGCCCACTATTTCAACCGATAGCATTTCCAGAATTGAATTCAATTCTCTTACCCTCTCAATCTTTCTGGACTGTATACTCTCTCTGACATAAGAACATAAGAGACGCCAATGTTGGATCAGGCCAAAGGCCCATCCAGTCCAACACTCTGTGTCACACAGTGGCCAGAAATACC
>NW_015160460.1:10974-11124 GCF_001447785.1 Gekko japonicus
AAAGCCTCCCCTTCCCTTCCCCAGCCAGTCTGCAGTGGGGGGGAAGTGAAGTGAGAAGGGTTTTAAAGTTTAAACCCCTTCTCACTAGAGTTGGGCCGCAGAAGGAGGAAAGAGATAAGGGAAGAGAGAGAGAGCAGAGAGAAGGAAGAA
>NW_015160460.1:11255-12747 GCF_001447785.1 Gekko japonicus
AAAAAGGAGAGAAAGAAAGAAGGGAAGGAAAGAGAGAATGGAAAGAGGGAAAGAAAGAAAGAGAAGGAAAGGAGGAAAAGAGAAAGAAAGGAAAGAAAAGGGAAAGAGAGAAAGAAAAGGAAAGGAGAGAAGGAAAGGAGGGAAAGAAAGGGCAAAGAGATGGGGAGAGGGAGGAAGGCTCTCCCACCCCCCACCCCCGCGGATCCCTCACACTTACCATGATCAAGGCCTTCCCCAGGCCGCAGTGCTCCGGTGATGGGCCTCCTCAGGCCTCCCCCGGGTCACAGCCCTCCAGAGCGGGGCCCAGGAAGCTGGTGACAGGCCCCCTCAGGCCTCCCCCCGGGCTGCAGCACTCCAGAGCAGGCCCCAGGAGGCCAGCGATGGTCCTTCTCAGGCCTCCCCTGGGCTGCAGCGCTCCAGCGTGGGCCCTAGGAGGCCGGCGACGGGCCTCCTCAGGCCTCCTCCAGGCTGCAGTCCTCCAATGTGGGCCTCGGGAGGCCGGCGACGGGCCTCCTCAGGCCTCCCGCGGGCTGCAACACTTCAGCGTGGGCCCTGGGAGACCGGCGACGGGTCTCCTCAGGCCTCCCCCGGGCTGCACCGCTGCAGTACGAGCCCCGGAAGGCTGGCGACGGGCCTCTTCAGGCCTCCCCTGGGCCACAGCACTTTGGCACAGAGAGCTGGGGGCAGGGCTTGCTGCCACTGCCATTTGTGCCAGCTCCTGGGCTGCCAGAGTGGTGCTCCAGCACGCTCCAGCCCCAAATGACATCTGGTCATACATGTGACAGTCCGTGCAAAACACTGGATAGCCCCCAACCCCTTGCTTAGCATGCTTTTAAAATAATAATAATTATATATAATCCCCCTTTTAAAACCCTTTGTATTTTTGTGGTTCTCCTTTGAGAAGTCTACTTACCTTACTGGGAACCCAAGGAGACTAGGGCCCTGGTTTTCTTGCTCTTCCTGGGCTTAGACTAGAGTCCCTAGGCTAAGAGCCATAGGCCAAGAGTCCTTTGGCTCTCACCTTTTGGCTCGTGCCAGAGGGTCGTGCCTCTGGCGATGTGCTGCCTTAAATAGAAGCCTCAGCCAGCAGAGCGCATGGCCAGCAGCTATTCAAATTCACCCAGGCATTCAATTATAGTCAAACAATGACCCTTTCTCACCCTATCTCAAGCAGCCAGGACTCTGAAACAACTCAAATCTCATCCACACACTCCCAGACATAGTCCCCCCACACAGTCCCCTCAGCTAAATCACCTCAGCTGAAAGCAAATATGCTAAATCACTTCAGCTGCAAGCAAAAAAAAAAGCACTCACCCCTCTAGCAGCTCTATCTCCTACTGCTTCTCAGAGTTCAGCTGTACCCTCAGAGGGAGTGGAATAACCAGTGAATGTTGTTTTGCTGATCAGATTTGCCTCCTGGACTCATTCCAGGAGATGGAGCTTCAGATATGTGAACCCCAGATTGTTAATGTTAAGTCGTGCGCTTAACAAA
>NW_015160461.1:0-4020 GCF_001447785.1 Gekko japonicus
TTTTCCTGGGGTGATCCGTTGGTCTTTACCCTGCCCTGTTTCAGGCTGCCAGTGAAATTGCATTGCTGTATTTATTTTAAAAATCCGCAAAATACAGTGCACAAAATACCGTGCACAAAACACCATGCACAAAATACCTTGCACACAACACCAGCATGCCAGGGAGAATGCTACACTAGAATTTCTTGCACACATGCTAGTTCACTACGCAGAGGGAACGCTTCTCTGCGGCAGAGCATTCTGTCATGTGAACCCCTTCCTGAAGTCTGAAGTGGTACAGTCCATAAACTGGATTCCTGCCTCAGAGAGAACAAGGCCTCAGCATTCTCTCTGTCCATGCCTCTGTTCTCTAAGACCTTTCCCCTTATAACTCCACAAGGAAAAGGGCTAGAGACTTTTAAAAAACAAAATCTGGGAATAGTACATTGTTGCTATATTGCCCCACGGACCAGTCAATTATTGCTCCCCCCCCCAAAAAAAAAATGGGAAAAACTCTCGTGTGTAAGGTCGTGTGTAAGGTAGAGCCTGCAGAGGGTGGGGTTTGCGGACAGGAGGGACCTCAGTGGGGAAGGACTTCCGTTTCTCTTACCGTGTATGTAATACCACAGAGTCCACCCTCCGAAGCAGCTATTTTCTCCAGGGGAACTGATTTCTGTAGTCTGGAGATCAGTTCTAAGTCCAAGATATTTGTATCCCCACCTAGAGGTGGGCAGCCTTTGGTGCATATGGGAATTGACTGCTGTGGGGCCGAAGCCAGGAAAATGGTGTTGAGATGGGAAGGGACCTGAAAAAATCTTGGATGTGGGGCAGGATCACCAGGTGGAAAGTGAGGGGCAAGTACATCCCTGCTTTCCACCGTGAGTTATGGGATCAGGGTTGTCAGATACTCCGACTGAAACATGTGAACTGGCTCCAGTGAAAAGCCATTTCATTGGAGGAGATGGGAGCTGTTAATGACAGCCATGCCCCTGGTGCTTGCTGTGTGATGGGTGAGCCTCATACTCACAGTGTCACTCAGTGCTGAGGGGGGTGGATGAAATGGGAGGGGAGGAAGAGGTAGGTGAAGTTGCAGCTGCTGAGTCTCCATTCCATGGGGGAATCTCACGTTGTAGCATCCATCCCCGCCTGCCTAGTCTGCAAGCAGAGCCAATCCAATAAGACAGCTGTGTGATGAACACAGGTGCTGGTGGGATGAGTAGCAGGAACAGAAGAGGGCATGTGTGTGAATAACGTCATGCACCACTATGTCCACACTTCCAGTCGAGTTCCGGAAGTGATGTCACTGTGTTGTATGAATCCAATCACTTCTTCTTCTAAAGTTGTATACAACTGATATAAGCTGAGGTGTAGATATGCATCAGCATCTATGCCACACTAGAATATTATCTCTTCTTCAGCAGTTCAGCAAAAAATGTTATACTAAGCATTTAGCAGACTATTTCATCTCCAAATTCCCTTTTCTGCTGGAGTGTTTATTATTATCCAGCGGCTTGCTTTTGCTTCCAGAGCTTGAATCTCCAGTGGAGGTAAATCAGAATTTCCCAACTGACTTCAACAGAGCTGAGGATTCAGTGCATTCTGCTTAGATAAGGTTCCCCTGTTACCCTTTTTCAGGCTGTAATTAAACCGTACTTAGTACATCAATTTTCAAGCATTTGGGTAATGAACCTTCATTAATTTTCCCTCAGAATAGATTGCCACACTCCAGAGAGAGAGAGAGGCGTCTTCGAATCCTGCCCCCCTCATCTAGCTGTTTTTGCGCAAATTGGTTTCCAAGCCTATTAGCAGGGGAAAGTACGCTCTCGGAGTCTTTCAGTCTCCCTTTGAAGCATAATAGGTTATCATTTAATGAGAGCACGGAGTAAAGGGCATTTATCTTGCTCTGCAGTTGGATATTTGATCTCTGGGAACCCGAGCTGGCTACAAGTATTTTGTTGCCACAATTAATTTATTTGTTAGATCTTTTAGTTGCCACTCACCCAAAGGGTCTCGCGGCAATTTACAGCATTAAAACCAGTAAGGTTAAAAAAAACCAAAAACACACACACAAAAAGAAATAAAACATATTGACATTAAAATATTAAAATACATGACGATCACCATGCCACAATTAAAACAGCCCAAACACGTGGTTACCCTCCAAAGGCCAACCTAAATAGGGGCCTTTGCATGCCCTGGGGAACTAAACAAGTCCTGCAGGACACAGGTGTCATCTGAGAGTGCATCCCACAGGGCCCTTCCTCTGGTGGCAACTAACCGATCCATCCTGGGGCCAGGCACCTGCAAGAGGCCCCTAGACGATGACTGAAGGGAGCGCTTGTCACTCTCTCTCCAGAGACCAGGCTGAACACCGGTAGCACTAGCAGTGTCCCTGGCGGGGTTTGGGGAGGGGAGGAACCTCACCAGAGTAGGATGCTGTAGTGTCTACTGTCCAAAGTGGCCGTTTTCTCTGGGGGGATGGATCCCTGTCGTCTGGAGATAAAAGTGGGAGACCTCCAGGCCCCACCTGGAACTTGGAAGCCAAAATGAGAGATCACGGGAAGAAGTGGTAAAACATCCGTGATAAAAATAAGCCAGGGCTATTTTTGGGCAGGAACGCACAGGAACAGAGTTTCGGCTGGCTTCCAAGTCGGCCACTCCCAGGAGGAACTCATTAGCATAATAGGCCACACCCAACAGCAGGAACTCATTAGGATTGGCTACATTAGGGGTGTGTGGCCTAACATGCAAAGGGTTCCTGCTACAAAAAAAGGCCCTGGGTTTTGACAACAAACAAGGTAAACAGAACAACAAGCAAAAGGTGGGTGTGGCTGGAAGACCACACTTCTGGTAATGTGGGGGTGTGGCCTACTATGCTAATGAGCTGTTCTGTCGGGGTGTGGCCTAATATGCTAATGTGTTTCTGCTGTTGGGTGTGGCCTGTTATGCTAATGAGTTCCTGCTGGGCTTTTTCTACAAAAAAAGCCCTGAAAATAACGAAGAGTCAATAAAGACAAGTTGCAAAAACATTTACTGAAGTGTTTTTGTGAAGACCTTGGGTCCAGTTATTAGTCAACATGGAATGTTTCCACCAAGAGTTGATAAGTAGTATTTGATAAGAACTGGGATTGCCACATGCCCAGATGAAGTATATATTGCGAAACGAATGTTCACATTGCGCAGTATTCGTTAGCATGTGAGCGATGACAGAAGGCTATTCCTTACAGAGCTACAAAAAATACTTCAGTAAATGTTTTTGCAACTTATCTTTATTGACTCTTCATTATGTTTATCACGGATGTTGTTTTTGGAGTCCCGCCTGCAACTTGGCAACCCTAGTTAAGGGGCTGACACTGCAAGCTTGTCGAGCACGTTGGAATACCACAGACAAACCGCTGAAAACCACAGTCCAGAATGAGTTCGCTTCCACACCCCGCAGCATTTAGACATGCTTTCCCATGATGTGACGTCTTGATGCGCTTTTTCCTGCCAGCCACATATAATAGGTGTAGCTATACCACAGATGGGCATGACCATCATTTCCGTGCCCCAGGGAACCCTGGGAGTTGTAGTTCTTGCAGTGAGTTGAGTAGGAGTCTCTCTCCTTCCAGGAGTCTGCTCTCCTTCCAGAGTGTAGACAAACAATTAGGGCTGCCAAATCCCCCCGGGGGGCGGATTTCCCCCCGCTTTGGAGGCCCGATTTCTGCCCCCGCGGAATCGGACCCCGGGGGAAACCCCACCCTTGCGTGCACGTCACCCGGATGTGACGTTGCACGCTGGGGGCGGGGCCACAGCCATTTGAGGGGAAAACTCTATGTTTTCCCCTCAAATGATTCCAGAGTGTAGACAAACAATTAGGGCTGCCAAATCCCCCCGGGGGGCGGATTTCCCCCCGCTTTGGAGGCCCGATTTCTGCCCCCGCGGAATCGGACCCCGGGGGAAACCCCACCCTTGCGTGCACGTCACCCGGATGTGACGTTGCACGCTGGGGGCGGGGCCACAGCCATTTGAGGGGAAAACTCTATGTTTTCCCCTCAAATG
>NW_015160461.1:9060-9202 GCF_001447785.1 Gekko japonicus
TGGGATTGTGATTTCCAGTGTCTAGCAAAAATGAATTTTAGCACCACTATAAGATAATGTACTAAGCCCTGTCTAGACTCCTACACTGTATAAGCAGGGATAGGGCGGGATATAAATGCAAATATAAATAAATAAATAAATA
>NW_015160461.1:9321-9447 GCF_001447785.1 Gekko japonicus
CAGAAATCCGTTCTCTTTTGACAATGGTGATATGTCCGATTTTAGATTGGATCTTCTCACTGTTTTCCAAAGATAAATCCCAATCCTACATGCCTCCAGTTTGGATCAGATAGAGCTCGGAAAGGG
>NW_015160461.1:9491-12599 GCF_001447785.1 Gekko japonicus
GAACATACAGCTGGAAATGTTTGATGCTCTGATTGACCAATCTTCAGTTGTAAGATCCAAAGCAGTACCGTGGTACAAACCATTTAAACTAGACCACTGTAGATCAGCTTATCTGGTCAATATTTCATCTTCAGTTGTAAGATCCAAAGCAGTACCGTGGTACAAACAATTTAAACTAGACCATTGTAGATCAGCTTATTTGGTCAATATTTCTAACCACATTCTTAGGGCGACTTTTACTTCATTCCAATGTCAATCTATGCCAACGGCTGTTCTGACCGGCCACTATCACCAGCTACCAATGGACCAACATGTCTGCATTTGCGGATCACGCCAGAGGATTTACCTCATTATATCTTATTCTGTCCGTTATACACTTACCCTAGGGTTAATTTTTGAGCAGGAATTCTATCTGCCATAAATCCATATACTGTAGAAGAGAAGATTGTATACCTGCTATTTGATCATGTTGCATATGTATCTTATAGAGCCTCTCTGTTTGCCTTTGCAGCAAAGATGCTAAGATCTGAGAGGGTAGCGCTGGGGGCAGTTCCCTGAAACTATAGTTTATCAAGTTTTAACCCATCTTAGTCTTTTTATGCTTAGATTTCTGTATCTTAGTTGTACGGCTATATTTATTAATGTAATTGGTGGTTCTTTTAAACTTGTAATGGCCAATCCAGGGCTTTTTTTGTAGAAAAAGCCCAGCAGGAACTTATTAGCATAATAGGCCACACCCAACAGCAGAAAGTCATCAGCATATTAGGCCATACCCCTGACAGTGTAGCTCATTAGCATATTAGGCCACACCCCCATGCCTTCCCTTGGTTTGCCTGGGTGCCCCGCAGGGAGCCCGGGCAAGCCGACCCTTGGACAGGCCAGGGAAGCTATTTAAATGCCTCCTCAATCCTTCCAGGACCCCCCTAGCCCTCCCTCCCTGGAGTTGCCGGGGGTGTGTGTCGCTCTCCAGGCCTTCCCTCTGTAGCCACGCATGCAGAGGTTTTGGCCGTAGTGGGCATGGCCAACTCTGAAGCCAGCCGGAACTCCGTTCCTGTGTGTTCCTGTCCAAAAATAGCCCTGCCAATGGCTATAGACGATAAACTATTGACCGACTGCCCTACAGCTGGAAATATACCGTAACGCTGGCTGTTTCTCGGTTATCACCTGCATTTTGAGTTGAGCGGGGAATGCAACGAGGTTGGTCCCCACAAACAGACTGCAGCTTGGCTAAGCGGCATCTCTAACAGCACGGGTCATGTCTTCTTTTCAGGAATCTTACATCACTCCCGAGGATGACATCAGACTGGTGGGTGAACTCATCACCGTGATTGGGGCCATCGTGATCTTGATTCTGGAGGTACGAGGAACTGCTTCTGCTCCCCTCTATTCTTGATGCGCACCTATGTTCCAAATTGATAAGTACTGAAATGAAGTCAACAGGATTATTGGCGGTGGCAGCGGTGGGAAGTGACGTCAAGTCACAGCTGACTAACGGCAACCCTGTGGAGTTTTCAACGCAGGAGACGTTCAGAGGTGGCTTGCCATGGCCTGCCTCTGCGTAGCGACCCTGGGATTCTTTGGTGGTCTCCCATGGAAACGCTAGCCAGGGCTGACCATGTTTAGCTCCCGAGATCCAATGAGATCAGGTTAGCCTGGGCTATCCAGGTCAGGGTAGTGAGCTTATTAGTGACTAACAATAATGAACAGTCGGGTGTAGTAGTTAAGAGCGGCGGACTCCAATCTGGAGAACCGGGTTTGATTGTCCACTCCTTCACATGCAGCCAGCTGAGTGACCTTGGGCAAGCCACAGTTCTCTCAGAGCTGTTCTCACAGGAACAGCCCTCTCAGAGCTCGCTCAGCCCCACCTCCCTCACAGGGTGTGGGGAGAGGGAGGGAAGGAGATCGTAAGCCGCTCTGAGACTCCGAGTGAAGAGCGGGATATAAATCCAACTCTTCTTCTGAGGAAATATTGCTCTCTGTAAATTCTCTGGCATTTCAAAACGGAGACTTACAGCCCTGACCTGGATCGCCCAGGCAAGCCCAATCTTGTCAGATTCCAGAAGCTAAGCAGGGCCGACCCTGGCAAGTACTTGGACGGGAGACCTCGAAGGAATACCAGGGCCGGAACGCAGGGGCAGGCAATCGCAAGCCACCTCTCTGAATGTCCAAGCCCCACTAGGGGTTGCCAGAAGTCAACCATGACTTCTGCGCGCACACATAGACACACAAACACGCAAAATACTCACCAAAAATCCCCCTGAGACTTACAAAATACAGTTGGAAAAGAACCATTCGGAGTTACTTGTTCTCTTAAAGAGGCAGCATGGTGTAGTGGTTAAAGTGTCAGACTAAGACATGGGAAAGCCAGGTTTAAATCCCCACTTGTGCCATGGAAACTTGCTGGGTGACCTTGGGCCAGTCACACACTCTCTGTCTAGCCTACCTCATAGGATTGCTGTGAGGATAGAACAGAGGAGGAGGAGGATGTAAGCCGCATACATGCATGGGACTTGCTTTTGATGTCCACCTGGATCCAGGCTTTTAGCATTCTGGGAGCTAAGACTTCTCAGTGTACACAAATACGGGAGGTCCCAGGGAGGGGGGGCCGGGCCCGTGTGGAGCAGTTTGTTTTTCTACTCTTTCCTGCCTCCCCCGGCCTCCCCCTGATTCTTTTTGGGTGAGAGACGGCCACTGCACATGTTTGTGACAATTACTGTATCAACTCCAGGGCTGAGTTCTAACATTAAAAAATATTCTGGAGGCCTTCGGCGATGTGCTTGTCAACCGCGAGAGGTGGTTTAGGTCTCCCGGGGCCACTGCATGCCTGGAGTTGTGACCATAAAGGTGGACAGACTGGTTATCTGCAAGGTTTGCTCCTTAAAAAGACCACCCATTTGATCAACGGCTCTCTCCCTCAGATTCCAGATATCGTCAGAGTTGGAGCCACCAAGTACTTTGGACAAACGATCCTTGGAGGACCTTTCCATGTCATCATGTAAGATCCGTTTCTTGTGAGTGTGGGTGCTTGAGTGACCTGTACTAGTGGTGAAGGGTACTCATGGAGCGACAGTGTGTGTGTGGGAATTAAAAACAGCATTGCCGACACGA
>NW_015160462.1:0-3130 GCF_001447785.1 Gekko japonicus
GCAGTTCCATACAAGGCATGGGTATGTGCTGGCTCAGTGGTTACACTATGTACCCCACAAGGGGCAGCCCACTATGTGGGGACCTTCTCCAATGTGGGGAGGGAGGAGCTGTGAACATGCTAGAGCACCATATGCAGACCATTGGAGCTCTTCTTGTTTCTGTGGAATATTTCTCATTGTTCTCCTTCTGTCTCTTTGGACCCTGTGCAGGCAGCCACCCAACAGGGCAGGGGCCAGGAAAAATCGTATTCCCTGTGTGATTCCAACCACCTGCCAAGGCAACAGCTTGACTGACAGCTGCAGTGATGAGTGTCCATTTGGCTGCTCTGGAGTGGGTTGCCACTCTCTCTTGCTCTGGCTCAGCTCCTGCTCGACTGGCACACTTTCCCCACTCAAGGGCATGTAGTGACTGAGACAGCTCTACCTCTGACTCTGTGCGGCTTGTCAGTGTAATGTGCAAAGGACAGAAGCCTTTACTAGAATGAGAGGGATGGCAGCCCCAGTCCTCTGACTTGTTTCTGTGTTCCCCATCCTGTTCAATAAATGTGTAAACCACTCTCCAGCTGTATTTGTGTTTAATTGGGGATCAACAGATCAGGCTCAGTTCCACCTCCTGCTCATTCCTAACGACAGCTGCCTTCAGCTTGGACTTCTAATGCCAGGAGGGGGTTGAGGGAGTGGTCTCAGTGGGTGCAGATGGACATGCTCTTGCAAGAGGGAGGAGAAGGGTCTTCAGGTTGCATGCTGCCCCGGAGCACTGCTGGCATCTGATAAGGCATAAAGAGGTGGGGGTGGAGATGGACCAAGCACAATGGCGACAGGAGCAAGGGGAAAACAGGCAATGACAACCAGCCTCAGGAGCACAGGAGGGAGATGGTGCTTGGGGACTTGATGGGCAAAATGATGGGCATGTAGAGCTGCCAATCAGGACGAGAGATCCAGTCCCCTCCCAGTGATGTCTGATGGGGCCAAATCTCCCATGTGATCAGGAGTCCAACTGGACTGCTGTAGGGCTTATGTGGGAACTGAACTGGTGACTTTGGGTATGCTATGCCTGTGCTTTTTCATTGCACCATACCTTTGGGGACTTGATGGGCAAAATGATGGGCATGTAGAGCTGCCAATCAGGACGAGAGATCCAGTCCCCTCCCAGTGATGTCTGATGGGGCCAAATCTCCCATGTGATCAGGAGTCCAACTGGACTGCTGTAGGGCTTATGTGGGAACTGAACTGGTGACTTTGGGTATGCTATGCCTGTGCTTTTTCATTGCACCATACCTGTCTCTGCAGTCTTCCCTTGCCCTACTTCACCTGAGTGGTGCTAACAGCAGAGATGCCCAATTCCTTATACTGTGTCTTATTATCCCCATGTGTCTGGTTGGCAAACTGCTCCTAAGTGTCAGAGATTGCATCTCCCTCCTGTTTTGCTGCTGCTGGGCAAAAGGTGAACTTTGCCTTCCAGCCAACATCTCCGTCACTGGGAATCAAACCCACACCCATTTGCCACATGGGTGCCTTTTCCCAGTGAGCTGCAGGATGGTAGTAGTGGCGATGGAACTGCTGTTGGGGGAGGGTGCAGTCATGTATTCCCTTGTTGCTGTCCTGATGTCTCCATTCCTCTTGGCTGACAACAGACTGATTGTCCCACATCCCACCCTGTCCAGAGGGGTCTTGGGCAGTCTATGAAGACTGCCTGGCCTAAGTGAGGTGATCATGCATCCTCCCCTGCATGTCCACCTAGTAGAAGGGATCTTAATTGCAGGTGGGGATTCAAACCCATGTCTGCTGAGCTCAGTGGAGTATGTTGTGCCACAGAGCTCCTTATGTGGGAACCTGTTTTCCCTGTGTTCTCATCCCTCAGTGTAGTCCACATATGGGTGGCAACGGTTTGACATCAGAGGACCATGGCTATGTTGTCCCACAATGGTTTGTTCAGCATGTGCCACTCACTCATGGAGGCAGTGGTAAGCAAACTGCTCAAAAATGTGTGGGTGCTGGCAGGCTTGTTACAGACGCTGCTATGATCACTATGCTGTGTACAGCTTTCCGAGGGATGTTTCTGTTGCCTTTTCCCCTCTGCAGCCACAGAGCAGCCTTAGGGTGCTGATTAGTACTGCCAGCAGCATGCTGGCTTTGGGAGTCTTAGGCTGGGGCTTTGGGGGACTTGGGAGCCAACGGTGCTAGTGAAAGCCCCAGTGGACAATATAGCTTTCTTTTGCCTTGCCATAACCCAACTGACCAAGCTCCTTTACTTTTTGCTAAACATATTCATTAAAGGCTTGGAACATATATGTAGGGTTTTACTGAATCCCCTGAAAGGACTTGCACATGTTTGGACAGAGGTACTCTACTGCAAATGTAAATAGCCCCAATCAAATGAGACAAACAGTGGGACACAGCCCATGGTTTCATCTAGCCAGGTAGCAAAAAAATGGAGGCATTTGAAAATGCCTGCAGTGAATCAGCAAAGAGCTGATGATGATTCATGCCACATTATTTTCCCCATTAATTTCAATTTTTTGCAGAGCAATGATTTGAAATCCCATTTCCAGCTGCTCTTATGTGGTTCTCTGCATGGTGGCATAGCAACCAATACTTCCAGCAACTTAGCTCTAAGATTCTTTAAGAGGATATTATGTTCAGCCAAAGGGGTGCAATGGCTTGGATCAGGGAAATCTGGGGTCAAACCCAGCTCAGCCATAAAGACAGACCAGCCCTAAGCAATGTTCCCTCTAAGCTGTGGAGTCTGGTGAGCAAAAATTCTACTTTGTGAGCTACTGGCATTAAAGTTGTGAGCAAGCTGTTTGGCTACTGCATACATTAGTTTGCTTTGGAGCCATCCTTCCTGAGCTAAGACCAAAATGTGTGAGCCGGAGGCTAAAAAACTGTGAGCTAGTTCGCACTACCTCAGCTTAGAGGGAACACTGGCCCTAAGCAGGTCTACTCAGTACCAGGGCTTACTGTAAGGAAAATGTCCTGAGGACTGCTCTGTAATTGACTTTGGGCACAATAAACCCTCTGAGCTCCCTACCTATAGATAAAAATGACTATCTTGCAGAGTTGTTCAGCGGATAAGCAACTATTATAGAGTATCCCAGAATGTGCTGTAGAGATGGCAAGCTGCTTTCTT
>NW_015160462.1:3509-3688 GCF_001447785.1 Gekko japonicus
TATGTGAGTTGGATAGTACTAAATATATGCCCAAATGATGTTTTTCCTTCTGCAGGATGTTTGATGTGGGTGGACAAAGATCAGAGCGCAAGAAGTGGATCCACTGCTTTGAAGGAGTGACCTGCATCATTTTCTGTGGAGCTCTCAGTGCTTATGACATGGTGTTGGTTGAAGATGAC
>NW_015160462.1:8401-12395 GCF_001447785.1 Gekko japonicus
AAAGAGTCCATATTTTTCTATGACCCACCCACAACACAAACAGCATAACACCAAAAAGGTATGAAGGAACAAAGCTAAAAACCTCCCATTTTCCAGCCATTTTTTGGTAGCTTTCTTTCTTATCGAAGTATTCTGCAGTCTAAGTCTTCAAACCATTATTTGCAAGACAGCAAACACAGTCTGCAAACAAAGAATCAAGCATGTGATACTGGACCTTCATGTGTTTATGCAACCATGTTTTTAAAAAGCACATTTCTGTGGGAATGACATAACCAGTGCTTTTGTGGATTCTTTGACAGAACTGTTCAGTTCCTTATCTATAAATGGTCTGAACTGAGATTCTGCTGAGTGTGATCATAATGGGTTGAAAATGCAGGTCAGACATAATTCCTACATTGTTATATATTTGATCAACTTGCTAGTTTAGAAATAAGCACAGAAAATTAGATGGCATTTTTCAAACCTTCCAGTAAATACATTAATTGCAGTTCTCTGAAACTGGTGCAATTTGTCCCCACAGCCTTAAGTAGACAGCTCATTTGCTTTCTAGTGTCCAACTCCCCATAAACACATTAAGAGAATTTTGTGACCTGAGTGATTTACTCACCCCACAGAGAGCTCAGCAGTATTGATCCCAGCTCAATGCTTTATCTGTCTGCTGTGGAAACTATTTGCTCCACCTGTCTCACTAACCCCTGATACAAAAGATCACAGCAATGTGCAAAAGAATATGATGGACATAGGGTTAGAGAACTTCTCCACACACATAGGAAATAGAAAGAGAAATGATACAACGTTGAAATGGTTATGTCAGCATTCTCACTCTGCTATTTAGAGCTGTATTTGTTCTTGACCATTTGTAAATACATCTGATGTTACTGTAGACAAGATTCTCTTTGTATCAATATTTACAGCAGAGAATCACTTATACAGCTTCAACTGTAGAAAATCCCAAAATAAAGAAATGCACATAAAAAGCATGGCTATGGTGTTTTGTTTTGAAAAGTAACTTAAAACATTTTAAAGTTCGGTTTTAGCTTTCAAAAGCCACCTGTTATATACATCTGCAAAGGCCTAATACAAGAACTAGTGCAGTCAATGGATAAGGCTGTATTTGAGAAAACTGGATTAAAACTGTAGGTCAACCATAGGCTTATACATTGGTAAGTTGCCACAACAAAATGAAACTTGCAGGTGTGAAACCATTACCGGATAAGCCTTACAGAAAGTTCATTCCCCCATATCTCAAGCAACAGCTTTCAGTGGAAGTCACCCTTTGTGAAATGTGAATACTTTACACAGTTGATGTGAGCTGAATATTCACTGCAAGCAGTGCAATGTGATTTTTTTTGTATTTCCAAAGTACACAAGGCAGAACACAGATACTTATTTTAATCAAAGAGTACCTTGCCATAGTACGCATGTAGATAAAAGTTAAGCTGATCATCTATCATCATATCAAGTGGCAAAGGAAATGTTCTCACTTTTCTCCTGTGATACTTAGTAACCCTTGCACATGGTAAAAAGTATTCTTGAAGGAGGATTTTATATACCCACTGTTATGACTTCTTCAGCAAGAGCTGGTAAAAATCTGGCCTCTGTTCTGACCTACTGTGTAAGCTGCCCGATACAATGCAACTGAAACCTGGCAAATATTTCTCTAGAATACAAGACACAAAAGCATTATAACTATATACGCTGACATCTTGTAATATCAAAAGCTAACTGATCTCACTAAAATCTTTCTTTGCAGAAAATGGAAATGCAATTAGTATCAGAAACTGTCAAAGATCATGGGTGAATTTCTGGAAATGGCTCCAAGAAAGTGCTGACATCTTGTAATATCAAAAGCTAACTGATCTCACTAAAATCTTTCTTTGCAGAAACTGGAAGTGCAATTAGTATCAGAAACTGTCAAAGATCATGGGTGAATTTCTGGAAATGGCTCCAAGAAAGTTAGGAACATCTAAGCTTTCAACTCACCATTTTAATATTGCCAGTAATTACATCAGGTTGAAACCTGTACATGATAAACTGGGGAAGTCTCAATGTAATGATTTCAGCAAAGAAATGTACTGACTCTGGTTAAGAACATCACTACAGTAAAAACAATGGCAAACAGGAACTTGGCACCACATTTACAGAGTAAAGGCATGCTGTTGATATATTTTAGAAATCTCTGAAGAGAAAAAGCCTGGTAAATGCAGAACAAGTTGTACTGTCTACAAAACTCCCCACTGGTTTAAGACCAAACACACATACAAATAACTATGTGGTTGATTAAGTAGCTTTGTAGCAGCACAGATGCCCTCTTCCAGTTTGGAATTTTACAGTTTTCTTGTCTAACTGGAAGCCACTTCAGGCATTTCACAGGAGGAACAGAGTTCTGCCTGCTACAACAGTAGGACACTCAGTGGTCTGGTAATTGGCATAAACCAGGCTAACCTTCCCATCTCATAAGCCAGAAAAACCTGTTACCCTGCTGCAGAGAATCTCTTTTTTGAGGAAAAAAGCGTTACAGCACATGAAGCAGAATGGTAACAAATTATACATCAGAAGAAGCCATAGCATTAGCCATATGGATCCTAAGGCTCTTTTAAGTAGTTGCAGTAATATCAAGTTCTGACCACACTAAGTGTTAAAAACAAAAGGCTCCTTCTAAGAGGAATACTTTCTGCATGAGCTGGTCATACCATGTGCATAGTTAAGTGATTTTAAAAACAACAAAATGTCATTTGCAAAGAAATACAATTTAGTCAAAATATAATTTTGATGAAAAACCTTAAAAACAGACTACTGGTGGGTTATTAAAAGAAAGCAAGCTACATATTGAAGTTCTGGGACATGAACTTCGTAACAGCTGTACACATTTGAGATTATGCAATCCAAGTGACGCTTGGGTGGTCAAAAAATCAAAACAGTAGTTCCTTTTTTAAGTCTAACTTCAGCATCCCATATCAATAAAAAGGTCCCTAGTACAGAAGATTGTGCTAAAGAATGCAAGGATTTGCATGCTGTTTTCATTCCCCGGTCCTGTTCATGCTTGCAGCTGTCCCATGAGGCAGCAAATAAACAGTCCAGTTCTTAAAACACCACATCTCGGAAATCTGAAAGAAAAATTCCTCATTAATTTAGTAATTCATTTTATAGCTAAACATATGGTTAATGCAGTGAATGCTAAAACTTAGAGCAGCTTCCAAAGCTTATAACATTACCTTTCAGTGTCGTCCTCTCCTTTTAGTAGAGTCCACATTCCTTCAGGTTGTTTTTAATTATAACATCTGTAACAGCATCAAAAACAAACTGCACATTCTTGGTATCAGTGGCACAGGTGAAATGGGTATAAATTTCCTTGGTGTCTTTTCTTCGGTTCAGATCTTCAAACTGACACTGAATGTATGCAGCTGCCTCCTCGTACGTGTTAGAGCCTAGGAGATAATGTAAGAATGTCAGAAGCCTGCTGGATCAGACCAGGGGTCCGTCTAGTACAGCATCTCGTTTCACACAGTGACTAACCATTGTCCTGAATCTTCAATTTAATTGTGACCCCTGCATTCTAATATGGAAAAGGGGGGGAAAGTTTTCCTGTATTTGCTCAAAAGGAAGACAACCCTGTAACTGTAACTTATATGAAAGTGTAACCTGCCCCTCTTTTTTTGGGGGGGGGGGGAAAGGAGATGGCACTCCGAGGGGAAAAAAATACTATTCTTGCATTTGAGTAAATAGTGTGCCTACTTTCTCCAACCCAGGCATAGTTCTATAAATGTCTAGCATATTCCCCCTTAGCCATCTTTTCTCCTGAACAATACTGTTTGTTTTATTTTCTATTTTCCCTAATAATCCAAGCATGGAGTTTGCCTTTTTCACCCTTGTTGTACACAAAGTCAACATTTCATCAAACTACCCAGAACCCCAAAATCTTTCTCTCTTGGTCTTGGCTGGGGCAGACCCTATCAGCATATATTTAAAGTTGAGATTTTTTGTTCTGATGTAC
>NW_015160463.1:0-8381 GCF_001447785.1 Gekko japonicus
GACCAAACTTATTATTCTTGTTTGATCCTCGTGTCTGTTAAACATCCTCATTATGCTCTTCTTCTTTTTTTGCCGGAACTCTCAAAAGGGAAATGAATCTTTCAATCCCCACATGGAAAACTCATGAACTTTGAAATGTTTTGAAAAGAATTTTGCTGAAGAGATGCTGGAACTACATTCCAGCGTGTTCCCCCAGGAAAAAAGCCCCGATAGTGCTGTATGCTAATTTATTGCTCACCCACTACCTATATGTAAAGTAAAGGTTCCCTTGCTCGAAAGCCAGTCGAGTCCAACTCTAGGGTTGCGGTGCTCATCTCCGTTTCAAAGCCGAAGTGCCAGCGCTGTCCGAAGACGTTTCCGTGGTCATGTGGCCGGCATGACTAAACACCAAGGTGCCCGGAAGACTGTTACCTTCCCATCGAAGTGGTACCTATTGATCTACTTGCAATTTCTTGCTTTCAAACTGCTAGGTTGGCAGGAGCTGGAACTAGAGACGGGAGCTCACTCCGTCATGCGGCACACTCGTCTGGGTCTGGAACTGCTGAACTACCGACCTTCCACAGCCTGCAGTTCAGCATCTTAACCACTTGAGCCACCGCAGCTCCTTTGGACTAGTATAGTCCACTATATATACTATATATATACTAGTGGACACTCCCAAAAGAAATACTTCACAGATTCTAAATTCACAGTTTCAATGGACTGAAGAACATGATCTTCAAATGTCCATAAAGCAAGTACATAAAGATAAACAGTATAAAGTATGTTCCAATCAGCAAGTAGATCCAGTCCTTGAGACTTGAGACATACAACAAGAAATAGGCTGCAGTAAACTCATCCTCCAGATTACTCAATGAGGACTGCAAACGGGGACTAAAATTATGGCATATAGGAAGATTTGCGAGGGTAAAATACTCTCAGGGAAGACTTGTTGAGACTTGGCTTCCGTTCATAAATTCAAAGAGCAGACTAAGGAAGAAATCATAAACTGTATCGAAGTAAGGGCTTTAACACGCATAAATATAGTGCTAATGAGGGTTTCCTTTACAATCAGCAGTTCTGATGGTAGACTTTGCCTTTAAAAAGGTAAAGGTAAAGGTTCCCTTGCTCAAAAGCCAGTCAAATGCGACTCTAGGGTTGCGGTGCTCATCTCCGTTTCAAAGCTGAAGAGCCAGCACTGTCCGAAGACGTTTCCGTGGTCATGTGGCCGGCATGACTAAACATCAAGGCGCATGGAACGCTGTTACCTTCCCACTAGTTCAGCAGTTCGAGACCCAAGTGCCGCATGATGGAGTGAGCTCCCGTCTCTAGTTCATGCACACAAAAGCTTATACCTAGAATAAAACTTTGTTGGTCTTAAAAGTGCCAATGGACTCAAACTTTGTTCCGTTGCTTCAAACCAATGCTGCTAACCCACCTGAATGAATTTTGGTTTGTATTTGAATATATTGTTTCCCTGCTTGGTAATATTATTTAGTATATTAAAAAGGTAAAGGTTCCCTTGCTCGAAAGCCAGTCGAGTCCGACTCTAGGGTTGCGGTGCTCATCTCCATTTCCAAGCCGAAGAGCCAGCGCTGTCCGAAGACATTTCCACGGTCATGTGGCTGGGATGACTAAACACCAAGGCGCACGGAACGCTGTTCCCTTCCCTCCGAAGTGGTACCTATTTATCTACTTGCAATTTCTTGCTTTCAAACTGCTAGGTTGGCAGGAGCTGGAGCTAGAGACGGGCGCTCACTCCGTCATGCAGCACCCGGGTCTCGAACTTCTAAACTACCGACCTTCCACAGCCTGCAGTTCAGCGTCTTAACCACTTGAGCCACCGCAGCTCCTATTTAGTATATTAAAGGTAAAGGTAAAGGTTCCCTTGCTCGAAAGCCAGTCGAATCCGACTCTAGGGTTGCGGTGCTCATCTCCGTTTCAAAGCCGAAGAGCCAAGCACCCGGATCTCGAACTGCTGAACTATCGACCTTCCACAGCCTGCAGTTCAGCGTCTTAACCACTTGAGCCACCGCAGCTCCACCATTTAGTATATTAGTGAGACATAAATATGAATGTGTGATACATTATGGTACGCGTCATACATGAGAATGTAAAATGAATCTGTAATAAGAAGAACTGGCTGCTCTGCTGGTGCCCAGCCCAAATGCGAACCACCTGCCCAACTCATGGGCCAGTTTTACTTACACCGTGTCGCTTCAATCACCAACAATCCACAGGCGTCAAACTCGGGGGCGCAGGTCTGGAGAGCGCTACTCCGTCTGAGTGTTGTTCTGATGTTGTGAGACACCTCACACTGAATAGGAGACCCTGGAGGATAATGGAGAAAGTGGAGCAGAGGAAGGAGACAAAAACGGGTCGACGAAAACACTCCAAAGCATTCCCCTTCTAACCTCTTTCCTCCCATGTTTCTGGCTTGGTTTTTATTTAGCCCAGAGAACACAGCTGGATAATGAATGTGGGAGAGCTTTTTTTGGGGGGGGGAGATAAACAAGAGAAGACCATTGTGGCTAATTTCTGTTGAGGTCTTTGATGCACCTTCCTTGAGGAGATTTTCTTTCTTTCTTTCTTTCTTTCTTTCTTTCTTTCTTTCTTTCTTTCTTTCTTTCTTTCTTTCTTTCTTTCTTTCTTTTCTCTTTCCTTTCTTTCTTTCTTCCTTCTTTCCTTCCTTCCTTCCTTCCTTCCTTCCTTCCTTCCTTCCTTCCTTTCTTTCTTTCTTTCTTTCTTTCTTTCTTTCTTTCTTTCTTTCTTTCTTTCTTTCCTTTCTTTCTTCCTTCCTTCCTTCCTTCCTTCCTTCTTTCTTTCTTTCTTTCTTTCTTTCTTTCTTTCTTTCTTTCTTTCTTTCTTTCTTTCTTTCTTTCTTTCTTTCTTTCTTTGGTCTTTGGCTTTAAAATAGTATTTTGCTATTACTAAGGGCAATCTTGGGTTGTGGAATCATATGGAATGGTATAGCCCAATTTTCATCAGCTCTCAGAAGCTCAAGTGGGGTCCGTGCCTGAATGGGAGACCACTAAGGACATCTCTGCAGAGGAAGGCAGGGGCCGACCACCTCTGCTTCTCGCTCGCCACGAAAGCCCCTTGCCGGACTGGCCATAAGTGGATTGTATCTTGACAGCACGTATATAACGTAAGGTCAGCCCTCTCAAAGTTCAGTCCAGGAAGCAGGGTGTGAATATTTTTCCTCATAGAGAGAATCCTGTGGTGCTCCATCAATTAATTTTTCTCCTTTCTGCTCAGGGACCGTCATGCCCCTCCCTCTTGGGGCCATGGAATGGATCTGGCCAGTTTTTTGACTCAGTTTTCCCCAGTTCTCCTCCTTCCTAGAGCTCCCCACCCCACATGACTTCTTCTTTTTATATATTTATATATATCCCCAGCATATCCACTTGGGCTGTGGTCACCAGTTTTTATAGATAAATTTATTGTCTTAGCCATAGGCCATAAACTGTGGTCACAAACACTAAATAATCCACTTCCAGTGCACTTTCCGACTGGATTTTACTGTGGTCCTTTCCGCATTTGTCTGCTACTCTGGATTATCTCCATGTTGGAGGTGAGGGAATTTAAGTCCGTGGCAAAACGACACCCAAAAAACCCAGGGCAACAGCAGGCTGAAACTGGGCTGACCACCAAAGGAAGGTAATATAATGCAGAATGTGGGGAAAGCCCAGAATTAAAAAAAGGTTGAACTCGATTCTAGTGCAGAATGGGGGGGGGGGCTGGATTAAAAAGAAGGCTGAATTTGGCTTTAGTGCAGGATTGCTTGGAGGGCACTAAGGTGAACATGGATTAAAAGGAGACTGCAGGAAGGGCCCCAGTGTGAACTGGCAAAATCCAGTGGGAAAGTAGATTGAAAGTGGATTATTTAGTGTGTGTGGCCGCAGCCTTGGATTATCAAAGGGAGGTCCTCTCCCTTCTTCCACACTAACGCAAGAACTGGTTGGATCCAACCTCATGTTTGCCTGGAGACGAGAGACAGAGAGCTTCGGTTTTATAAGAAGTTAAAATGCATTTCTGTCCGTAATGCATTTTGTTTTCCATCCCGGTTGGGATGGAACTTGCGAGAATGGTGGCCGTCACCCAAATGATCTTCCCGAACTCGTTTATGACAGATGGGAACCTCTCCCATCCTCCATCGGTGGCCAGGGGAGACCTGGGTGAGGAATACGGTCTCTAGAAATCCCGTCCCAGTGGTACGAGACATCGAAGTTACAATTAAGAAATGCAGAGGATTAAATGAAACTGAAGGTGAATCAATCATTGCCCCCCCCCAAAAAAAATGGAACATTGGGAACAAAATGGAAGGGAAATTGTTTTTTTTTTTTTCATTTGTTGCACAGCTCTCTAACTTACCAGTTCTGGCAATGGCAAAGAGAACGGCAAAGAGGAAGAGCACCCTGGGAGTTGCCATGATGCTGGTCAGAGTTTGTGCTGCCGTCAGACCCACCTGGATTTTCTGATCTCTGAAGCTTTTCAGCCGGGGGACATTTATAGAGACGGGATGGCTGCGGCCTGCCACTTCCTTTTGGCTGAGCTATGCCATTTCCTGGTGTCCTTTCAAAGCCGTGACGTGAAGGTTGGTGATTTCCTAACAACCAACATGATCTTTGATGACCCTTTTATGACAACCAAACAGACAGGTGTTTATTTTAATGCCTGGGCATTGTTAGACTCAGAAAGGAGCAGTCTGAGAAGAACACTTGAAAGTTTTAACTAGTGAATGGACTCTTTCTTTAAATGATAGTTCATTCAATCTATCTCTAAGCTTCTGGAGGGCTTCTGGAGTTCTGGTCCCCTTGGGGGACCTCCTGAGGACACCTGGGTTTGGGCCACTGTGTGACACAAAGTGTTGGACTGGATGGGCCATTGGCCTGATCCAACATGGCGTTTCTTATGTTCTCTTATTTTCTTATGTTCTAAGCGCCTGTCCATGATCATAGTAGCTATTTTCTGGGTCACGCCTGGGATGAGAGTTGAGGTGATTCCATTTTCACAAAGGAGATGTTCGAAAATCAAACTTACACTCGTGTGCAATGCTGACTTCCTCTCAAGTCAAGCATGTTATGCAGTCACATTGACCAATCACTCACAGCTTAATGTGGCCCATATTTCAAGAAGAAGATGATGATGAAGATTTATACCTTGCCCTTGGATTTATATCCTGCCCTTCACTCGGAGCCTCAGAGCGGCTTACAATCCACTTCCCTTCCCCACAATAGACACCTTGTGAGGTAGGTGTGGCTAAGAGAGCTCTCTTGAGAACTGCCCTTGAGAGAACAGCTCTGAAAAGAACTTGTAAGTCCAAAAAACAGGGGGGAAACTAGCGTTACAGAGGTCCCAGATATACACATTCTGCTAGGAGAAACACCATCAGAAATTGCCAAAACGACTTCCAGTTTTTGGTGACATGATAGCAGATGCGACCCTGGTGAGCTCCCGGGGTCACAATCCGAAAGCCAGCAGTTAGGAGGGGGTGCAATTGTCCACTACCCCCCCCCTGGAGCCCTTGCATTTGGGCTCCTATCCATGGGGCTTTTGAGGGATTGCCTCTTCTCCGGCTCGATGCCAGGGAATTGAGGCCTCCCTCCGCCCCGAAGGTCTTGCCACTGTGTGACCGCTTGGCTCGAGAGTCGCTGACTGGGACAGGCGCGTGAAGATCGGGCGTTTTACTCGTATCTTTGGTGGGTCTTAGGACCAACGATGAACTGTGAGTCGTGTTGAAAACAAATCACCGAGTTTCGGCTAGAAAGCCCCTCCGATATAAGCGAGTGGGGGAGGGGACTCCCAGACATGAAAACTAAGCAGATCATTTTAAAAGGAGGGCGCCGGACGCAAAAGTTTTAGAACTGATTTAAGAAGCACACAAGATCGCAGTAAAGCATTTTGGTGGATAACAGAGACTTTGGCAAACTTTACTAAAAGTAAACAATCCTCAAAAATGGCGGGGCGGAGAGGCGAGAAAGAGAAACCATCGCAGCTCAAGCCTCCTCCTGGAAGTAGAAGCCCATGACCGGAAGCTACCAGCGAGCTTTCACAACTACTAGCCGAATCTTTGCGCCCTCTGCTGGACCAGGTGACAAACATCAATCAGCAACTGACTACACTAAACCAGAACTTTGCTGCACAACAACTGGAACTGAACGAAACTAAGAAATTAACCGAACAAACAGCAGAGACACTGAAGGAAGTTAATGCCAAATCCAAAAAGGTGAAAAAGCGTGTATAGGAGTTGGAAAATAAAAGAATTACTGATGAATCTCAGCTTTTATAGTTACAAATGGAAAAAGCAAGCTTTATCCTGAGATTCCAAGGGGTTCCTGAGACAAAAGGAGAGAATCTAAAACAAGTATTGGGCGATATACTTGCACCAGTTGCAGATTTGAAAACGGAATATCTTCAAAACGAAATGGATGTGGTCTATAGATCATATTCTGAATATATTAAGAAAAACAATATGCCTGGAGAAATAGTGGTTAGATTCTCTAAAATACATGTGAGGGGTCAAATCTTGAAAACAACATCAGGAACACCCCTGAAAATAAATGGAAATAGTATTCGGATCTTAAAAGACATTCCATTTGAAATTAGAAAGAAGAGGAAGAAATTCAAAGACTTGGCATTGTTTTTACAAACAAACAACATCCAGTACAAATGGTTGGTTCCCGAAGGCATACTCTTCAGAATAAATGATAAAAAAGAAAGAATTGACTCTGTTAAGAGAGCAAATGAGTTCTTGAAGCAGCAACTGGGAAGGTCCGGAGAAGACGACAAAGAAGAAGATCAGGATAAAGAAAGTGGTGAAGACTCTTCTACAACTACCGAGGAGTACTCTGATTCGGAATTGGGGGCTGCGGCCCCCAAAAGAGACTATGATTTGAGGAAAAGAAGTGCCAAGAAATGAGATGCTGAGGAACTCTGAACTCCACCTTCAAGAAGCTGTATTTTTATTTTAAATTTGATGTTTTTGTGATTGCTTTAAACAGTAACTTTTATGGTTTTTTGGGGAATATTGGCTAGATTTAAACATTCAAACTCATTGTATTATCATTTGATTAGATTAACATTTAATAAGCTTATGTAATGATCTTCACTACTTGGGTTTTTAGTGGTTAACTTTCCTTTCTCCCGTAGATATTAGATTCCCTACCCTATTTTTCTTTGTAGTTTATAGAAAATCAATAAAAAAATCCCCTTCGGGGGGCCAAAAAAAGAAGAAGTTGCCAAAATGTAAACTGTATTTAACAAATATAAAGTTGGTGATGTCACAACAACCAAATTTAGTGCATACTATAACTCTAATAAGGCATAAGATGCAATGTTTCCTCCTTAGAAGAAAAGACATAAAGTCCATGTAAGCAGTGGAGCTTGATAGGAGTCCACATATCCATAACATTTTCCAAACAGCCTTTGCAAAGACACCCGTTCTAGATACTTAAAAAGATGCATTTCCTTCAACTTCTTCAGTTTGCCAGCTTTGTAGGTGGAACCTGATTTCAACAATTTCAACAGACCACAAGGTTCATAGTGTAAAGACCGAATCATTTTGTTGTTGTGACATCACCAACTTTATATTTCTTAAATACTGAAAGAACTTGTGACAGACCCAAGTTCACACCAGCGGCTTCATGTGGAGAAGTGGGAATAAAGCCCGGTCCTCCCAGATTACAGTCTGCACTCCTCACCACTACACGAAACTCTCTGTGCCATTAATAGTATTCAGCATGGCTAGAACTGGTTCATGCTTATGGTTCGCTAGCTCCCTTTGGATTACCCACGGCACAGACTCAACATGGGCAGGATCCACGTCATTTAAAGTGAGCTACATTTGGAGCTGCGGTGGCTCAAGTGGTTCAGACGCTGAACTGTAGCCTGTGGAAGGTCAGTAGTTCAGCAGTTCGAGACCCGAGTGTGCCGCATGACGGAGGGATCTCCCGTCTCTAGTTCCAGCTCCTACCAGCCTAGCAGTTCGAAAGCAAGAAATTGCAAGTAGATAAATAGGTACCACTTCAGTGGGAAGGGAACAGCGTTCCGTGCGCCTTGGTGTTTAGTCATGCCGGCCACATGACCACGGAAACGTCTTCGGACAGCGCTGGCTCTTTGGCTTTGAAACAGAGATGAGCACCGCAACCCTAGAGTCGGATTCGACTGGCTATCGAGCAAGGGAACCTTTACCTTTTACCTTTTACATTTTACATTTGGAGTGCCTGTGTCGCTTTTGCACCCAAGTAGTCTGAGACATTCGTGTACACTCAGAATTTAATGAGATGGACTTCCGGTCGATGGCGGCGCGTTAAGCAGACTCACCTCCCGGACTGCTCGGGGGTGAAGCTGCGCTCTGGCCAGAGGAGGGGGTGCGCAGGCTCCCGAGACAGCCCCCCCAC
>NW_015160463.1:8831-9263 GCF_001447785.1 Gekko japonicus
GGGGAAGAAGGACAAAGAAAGACTTCTGAAAGCTAAGGGGCCGGGCAGTCCTAAACCGGAAGCTACCAGTGAGCTGGCGAAGTCTGTAGCAGAGTCCATACGCCCTCTGCTGGAACAGTTGAATAACTTCAAGGAACAGATGTCAAAGGTAACACAAAGCATAACAGCAACTCAAGCCCAGATGGGTGCAACTCAAGCCCAGATGGGTGATCTGATACAAATTATGAAGCAAGATGCTGAAAAAATAAAGGAAGTGACTGCAATTACACAGAAAGTAAAGAAGAAAGTACAAAAGCTTGAGGAAAAGACAACTTCTTTGGAAGATCAAATGCTACAAGCTCAAATGGAGAGGGCCAGCATGGTTCTTCGCTTCTAGGGCATGCCAGAAAAATCGGGGGAGAATCTTAAAGAAGAAATGAGTGAATTACTAGC
>NW_015160463.1:9356-12426 GCF_001447785.1 Gekko japonicus
ATCAAAGACAAAAAAGAAAAGATTGACTCTGTCATAAAAGCTAAAGAGTTCTTAAGAGATCAACTGGGAAGATCAGAGGACGAAGAAGAAGAGGACAGCAACTCCAGTGGCAAGAAGGGGGCGGCGTCTCCAAAAAGCTCTTATAAGCTCCGAAAAAGACGATAAAAAGAGAACTAGAGGCTGAAGGACTCTGTATGGTGCCTCGGGAAAGATGAAAATAGAAGATTTGGGGATGTTGTCTTTAGACAGTGAATTGTAAAAGCTAGAAAAAAGAAAATGTATTATAAGTGATTGACTTAGTTTATGTTATGTTTAAACGAAGGAAAGTTTCATTGTGAACAAGCTATTGATGATCTGCTCTCTTGGGTTTTTAGGTAGTTGTGGGTATTTTTACTTTATCCTGTATATGTAGTTCCCCTTCCTGTTTTTCTGTAGTAGTTTTTTTGTCGTTTTGAAAAATAATAAAAAATTCCCCCCCGGGGGAAACAAAAAAAAAAAAATTAGTGAGATGGCCGGTGTAAGCTCAGATGTCGGTGCATGCTTGGAAATTTTCTGAACTAAGCTACAGTTCCATGGTGGCAGTGGGGGAGCACAAAAAAGATTCACGATCCAATTTGGAACACTTTGTTCTTGCAGTACACTCTGTTTTGGAAATCGGGCCGAAGGGTTATGGCTGGGGTACTTTAAAAGCTAACCAAAGTGCTCTAAGCAGAATCCTGCATTTTTGGAACATGGATTGGTTGCCAGTGAATGAAGGAGGGACGCCTAAGCCTCTGTGTTCTATCTTGTGAGGATTGGCCTGATTTCAGACTTATACTCCTGGATGTCCCTGGAAATCCTCTTTCCTCAAGACATGTAAATGTTTCTCCCCTTCCCCACAACACACACACTTTTCAAATGCATGTGAGCCTCTGCTAAACAGAATAGCCTCGATCCAGCTAAAGGTAGTCATGACTCATGGCCCATTCCAACCAACAGAAAAGTCACAACTAACTTCAGTTCTGTTGCTCTCATTCGGACTTGGTTGTAAATATATTTTGGCTAGATTATTGCTACATCTACAGTTTCATTTTCTGGCTGCCTTAAGACTAGTCTTGACCCATGCTTGTACCAAGTTTCAGCTATCCAAGTGACCTCGAAGTGAACTTAATTATTTGGGGATGTTCATCTCCCCAGCTTTGAGTGAGAGAGATGTAAATGGTTGAAAGTAAAACGGCAATGGGTCAGTTTTCCCCCACATGAGTAGAAATGCCTTGGGAGTAGCATTTGGTGGTAAACTAGCAGGGAGAGAAAGGGTTAAAGAGACCATCTTTCCATTCACCCCAGTGGTGTTCTCTCAACAGCCATTCGGGCAAATATGTTTGGGAATAAAACCATCAAAGAATAACAGAGAATATGCAAATCTTGCTCTAAACTTTCCCCTTTCAAGCTTTTCTGGGAATCAGGAAGTCTCTATTTCTTTGGTGTGCCAATTTCCTGTTGGTAGGAAAGCACCTTTAGAATTTGATATCCCCAATGAGAGCCAAATGTCATCACATGCACTGAATCTGGACAACATGGGACTGCAGTGGGTCAGGGTAAAGCTGTTGCACAATAAAGGGGACAACTTGTTCTGGAGGGAGATATCATCCCTCTGAAAGACCTGTAAGTCTAGGAATGTCCTTGGGGTGTCCTTGAATAGACATATGAACACGTATGAAGCTGCCTTATGCTGCTACCCAAAGAGGTGGTCTCCTAATGAGTAGGGGGAATTAGCTTAAAAGAGATGTGACAAGAGGGAGAAAATTTGCAGGAGGGGCATAATTACCGATCTCGGAGGGAAGAGGCCCATGGAGGCAGTAGCAAAACAACCAGCATTTCATGGAGAGAAGGAGAGAAGACCTAACAGATTGAGGTTTTGAGTATGAATCCAAAAACACACACACAGCACCAGTGGCTAGGTGCTCTTGATGTAGGGCAAAAGAGCAAAACAGGCCCTTAGGGGTTATGGAACAACCTCCCCCAGAGATGTGCCTGGCCCCCTCATTGTTGATCTTTAGGAGGTAGTGAGACAGTTTTATTTAGGACTGCATTTTGATTGATTTAGCTTTTATTATTGGCTGTCCTATTTGCAGTTTTTCATCTGTGACTTTTATGGGTTTTATAATTGTTGTGCTTATTGGGTTTTTATAGTGTTTATTTATATCGTAAGCCACCTTGAGTTCCTCAGTGAAGAAAGGTGGCTAATAAATGTTTTAAACAAAGCAAAACAAAAATAATATATCCAATGGCATTTCTCTGCACATTTAAAAAAAACAACAACCTTAGCTTGGTTGCAAGCCACATTTACTGGAGCTTTCCAACAGCTGGACATCTTTTGACTTACACTCAAATTTAACTTTTTGTTATAGGCATTTAGTTGGATGTACAAATTAACAGTACAGAGAGATTATATTTGTCAGGAAAAGGGTATGTCAGTTAAAAGGCTGTCATAGCCAGAGTAGCATTAAAACAAGATAAAGCACATGGAACTAAAAACAGACCAGGGGTAAGATGATGTGATGACCCCAAAACAATAACTTGTTGGGCTTCCCAGAGGTGGACAAAAAAGATAGGATAGGCTTGATGGGTTTTCCTGAGTTATGCAAAAGGAGCTTGATGACCCTGCAAATACTGGATGGGAAGCTAATGGCTTTAGTGAATAGAACTGAGAGTTGATTAAGTCAGTGCAGAGAGAGTAAGGTTGGACTTGAGGAGTTCCGCAGGGCCTGTAAGACGGAGCTCTTCCGCCAGGCCTTTGAGTAGGAGCCGCTGCCGCCGCTATTGTGCCATCAATGCACCGTCTCCATCAGGGTGCAAGTCGGCCCTGGGAAGAAGACTGCTTACCAATGCTGTGATGGAACTTACGTTGTTGGTCTGGATCCATTTTACCAGAACCCATCTTGGAACTGTGAACAATCAGAGCACCAGCACTTTGTGGTTTTATTGTTACGTTTTATCTTGTTCTTAACTGTTTTAACCATGGCTTTGTGCCCCAATTGTTTAGCCGCCCTGAGCCTTACGGGAGGGCGGGATATAAATCGAATTATAA
>NW_015160464.1:0-724 GCF_001447785.1 Gekko japonicus
TTATTCTGGTAACGAATATCCCATGTGTCCGGATGTGGGTCACTTCCATCGAAGGTAGTAGTCAAGTTGCCACGAAAGGCTTTGTAGGTGATCTCCAGTACCTTGAACTGGACCCAGTGACCCATCATTAACCAACAGAGTGACTGCTGAATGCATTTGCATTACGGTTGCTAGGCTGAGCCTGGAGGTGACAGCGGTTGCTCTAGGAATTACCGGCAACTCTATGGTAAAATATGGTTCCTGGAAATCCCTAGAGCTACTGCTGTTGCTTCCAGGTTCCCCCCCCCCCCAGAAGTGACATCATAGAAGTGACATCATTGTGCTTGCGAAGCCAGTCAGTTGTTTTATTTTTCTCCTACAGGAGGCAGCAGGAGCTGGGGGTAGAGGATCCCCACCCTGACCGGGGGCTCAGCCGCCCTGGTTGACACCCATCTATACAGGATGTGATAATGTTGTTGTACTTCTGTGAGGGATCTGGAGGAAAGGGCCCACACAATTACTTTGAGAGGCAGGGTTGCATCGCCATCTCCATAGCTGGTGACAACCCATAGGGGGGAGAGACTAAAGGTGGGACTTCATCATTTTCTTTAACTCATTTGTTGCCTTGCCTTTCTCACCAACGGGGACCCAAAGCGGCTTGCATCGTTCTCCTCACCTCCATGTTATCCTCACAACAACCCTGTGAGGTAGGTTAGGCTGAGAGTATGAGATTGGCCCAAGGTTG
>NW_015160464.1:950-4079 GCF_001447785.1 Gekko japonicus
GGGGGGGGGGGACACGTGCAGATCTGCCCTCACAGGGGAGGGAGACCTTGTACCTGAAAGGGGGGGGCTCTGCAACTTACCTGGCTGCTAATTGCTCCTGTGGCCCGACTGAGGGCTGCTGAGAGCAGGGGGTGGGGCTTGTTGAATGTGCCCGCCCCCTAAGCTCCTTACTGCCGGAGCTCCGCTCCTGTGTGCTCCCGCAGGAAATGACCCCTGCCCGTAACCAAGATTTTGTGTCTTGTGGGGCAATTTTTTTTTCTGGTGGGGCTGAAGTTCTCAGGGCAGAAAGGAAAGCCGTTTAGCCCGTAGAAAGCTGTGGCCAGGAGAGCTCTCTAAACTGCAAGCTGCCAACCACTTCAGATGACAGTTCTCAGCTGCTGCAAGTTAATCACTTCTGCCAGCCTAAGCAACAACTCTGCTAACAAGCCGGCAGGTGAGGGTGATGACTAAGCTAACAGGCAGAAAAACTCTCTTAAAGGAGACCAGTTTCTCGATACAGAGTTAGAAGGGGTCCTAACAGGTAAAGGCAACGGTTTCCCTTGCTCAAAAGCTAGTCGGGTCCGGCTCTAGGGGGCAGTGCTCATCTCTGTTTCCAAGCTGAAGAGCCAGCGCTGTCCGAAGACATTTCCATGTTCATGTGGCCAGCATGAGTAAATGACAAGGCGCATGGAATGCTCACCTATTCCCAGGGGTCATTTTGTAGAAAAAGAGGTGCAGGAGCTCATTAGCATAACTCATTAGCATAACTCATTTGCATATGCCACACACCCCGACATCACTGGAAGTGTGTCAGAAGGCAACACCCACCGCTCAGGCTACACGGGACTGTTTTGGATTGCTAGCTATTAGGGGGGGACGTGCAGATCTGTCCTCGCAGAGGAGGGAGAGCTTATACGTGAATAAAACTTGGTCTTAAAGGTGCCACTGGACTGTTTTGGACCAGAGGGCCGGGGGGAGCTCTACAACTTACCTGGCTGCTTCTTGCTCTGACTGAGGGCTGCTGGGAGCAGGGGTTGGGGCTTGTTGCATCTGCCCACCCCCTGGGCTCTTTACTGCCGGAGCTCCGCTCCTGTGCGCTCCCGCAGGAAATGACCCCTGCCTATTCCAACCCCCTTGCTCAGTGCAAGAATTAGTCAACTACAGCCTCCCACCCTGCTTTAAAAAAATGTTTTAAAATTATTGGAAAAAGCATGTACAGGAGGAATTCTTGTGGGGCTGTGCCTTTTTGGTGTAGTGGTGAAGTGTGTGCCGGTTTGGTGTACTGGTTAAGTGCACGAGTTCTAATCTTGCAGAACCGGGCTTCATTCCCCACTCCTCCACATGCAGCTGCCGGATGACCTTGGGCAAGCCATAGTTCTTTCAGAGCTGTTCTCTCAAGGGCAGTTCTGGAAAGAGCTCTCTCAGCCCCACCTACGTCACAGGGTGTCTGTTGTGGGGAGGGGAAGGGAAAGGAGATTGTAAGCCACTCTAAGACTTCGGGTGAAGGGCGGGGTATAAACCCAATCTCCTCTTCTTTTTCAATAAAGGGAGCAGAGCCCCCAAAAGCCCCGCCGTAGCTATGGGCCTGGGTACTAGTCCAGCACTCTTAACCACTGGGTCACATTGGCTCCGTGCAGGGCTCTTTTTGTAGAAAAAGCCCAGCAGGAACTCATTAGCATAATAGGCCATACCCAACAGCAGGAACTCATTAGCATATTAGGCCACACCCTTGACAGCACAGTTCATTAGCACATTAGGCCGCACCCCCGTGTTACCAGAAGTGTGGTCATCCAGCCACACCCACCATTTGCTTCTTATTCTCTTTACCTTGTTTGTTGTCAAAACCCAGGGCTTTTTGCATGTTAGGCCACACACCCCTAATTGTAGCCAATCCTAGTGAGTTTCTGCTGTTGGGTGTGGCCTATGATGCTAATGAGTTCCTGCTGGGCGTGGCCAACTCGGAAGCCAGCCGGAACTCCGTTCCTGTGCGTTCCTGCCCAAAAATAGCCCTGGAGCCTCCGTGTGAGCATCTGTGCAGTGCAGACATATACTAAGCAAGCATTTACGACAGGGTGTACTTTTTCTTAAGCAAAATACGAATGGCAGTAGAGAAGAAAATGGGCAAAGGTAATCATGCCACTAAGGCAAAAACAGTCAGAAAGAAAACAGATTTCAGATTTCTCATCTCAAAATGTGACCTTTGCTGAAAAGAGATTCCCCTCTGGCTGTTGCCAGGTTACATACCCCCCCAAAGGAGGAGGGAAGCATCCTTTTGTGATTTTCTTTACGCATTTTGTACAATTCAGTCAAAGCTGTCCACTTACACTCAGGCTGCAATTCATTACAACGATAGGAAACCGTTGACTTTTGCATTCCAGCGCCCACTTCTGGCCCATAAGTTCATTCATCATCTCTAGGGATGCCGGACTCCAGGTGGAGAGATCACGGGATGGAAGTTGAACGGAAGCAAAACAACCGTGATGCATTATGCCAGAAAAAAGTTCTTCACAGACTTATACGTTCTTTTCCAATACTCAATTTACTCGGAGCAATTCAAACGCCATCGACACCACAACGGACCATGCATATCGCGTCCCACTTCGAATACGAACTTTATCAGAGTGGGTCGCGTTGAAATGCCTATATCTAATTACAAAAATAAAATTACTATTATTAGTATTAGTATTAGTATTAGTATTAGCAAAAGAATAACGCAAGGCTGTCCTATAGTGACTATAGTGTTTGCCAAATGGATTAAAATTGTAAGACAGCCAGTTGTATGTATAGCCTTGTGTTACTCCTTTGCTAATTCTAATCCTAGTAATTTTATTTTTGTAATTAGATATAGGAATTTCAACGCTTCCCACTCTGATAAGAAGAAGAAGAGAAGAGATTGGATTTATACCCCGCCCTTCACCAGTGTTCCCTCTAAGCTGAGTTAGTGTGAGCTAGCTCACAGTTTTTTAGCCTCCAGCTCACACATTTTTGTCTTGGCTCAGGAAAGATGGCTCCAAAGCAAACTAATTTTATGCAGCAGCCAAACTACCTGCTCACAACTTTAATGCCAGTAGCTCACAAAGTAGAATTTCTGCTCACAGGACTCCACAGCTTAGAGGGAACATTGCCCTTCACTACCCAAAGGTGTCTCAG
>NW_015160464.1:4601-7627 GCF_001447785.1 Gekko japonicus
GGCATCTCATTGAAACCAGGTTGCCCCCTGTGGGAAGCAGCTCCCTGCGAAGACGGCTCCCTGTGAGGGACAGCTCAGTTTCAATAACTCGCCGTGGCAGTCCAAATTCCCACGGGAAACAGATTTATTTATTTATATCTTCGATTTGTATACCGCCCTTTACCAGAGGGTCTCTGGGCGGTTTACAGGTATATGGCCTAAGTGCCTAATTAGTTCCTATCCTAGGGCCACGATTCAACTGGGGGAGGGGCTACCTATCGACACCCGAGCGGCGCGGCCCTGTTGTATTCCACAGGCGGGCTTCCGTTGTTTCTTCCTGGCGCCTTAGGACGGGTCGACGACATCTCCCGGCAGGCTCCTGATGGACTCCTCCGGTGCGCGGTGGCTCCCGATTGCAGTTCCGGCCTTTGTCCCTTAGGCTCCTCCGCGCTGCATCGTCATGCCGTCGCACCGCCGTAGCTCCGCCTCCATCCATAGATTGGGGAGAGGAGAGGGACCTTAGTGGGATATAATCCCATAGGGTCCAATCTCTGAAGCGGCCATTTTCTCCTGGGGAACTGATCTCAGCTGTCAAGAGATCGGTTGTAATGCTGAGAGATCTCTAGGCTCCACCTAGGGGCTGGCAACTCTAATCACCTAGCCGAACCCCGGGAGAAACCAATAGCGATGTCATCCCACTTTTGGCCGGCTTGTTCTTTTCTTTCATGGTCCTGACTAGCTGATTATAACAGGGCGTTGCCTGGACATTCATGGGAGGGCAGAAATATCCTCCGTGGCAAATCGCAAAGACCTCCAGTGAAGCAAATGGCGATCAAGAAGAAGAAGAGTAGGTTTTTATACTCCACTTTCCTCTGCCCAAAGGATCGACTTCCCTTCCTCTCCCCACAACAGACACATCGTGAGGTCGGTGGGGCTGAGAGAGTTCTGAGAGAACTGTGACTGGCCCCAGGTCACCCAGCGGGCTTCATGGGGAGAAGTGGGGAATCAAACCCGGTTCTCCAGGGTCTGCTGCTCTTACACCACGCTAGCTCTCCACTATCCCTCTCCCCATAAGAGGCACCCTGTGAGGTCAGTGGGGCTGAGAGAGCTCTGAGATAACTGCTCTTGAGAGAACAGCTCTGAGAGAACTTGTGACTGGCCCAAGGTCTCCCAGCAGGTTTCACGTGGAGGAGTGGGGAATCAAACCCGTTTCTCCAGATTAGAGTCTGCTCCTCTTAACCACTACACCACAGCTGGCTCTCTGTAGTCTGATTTGCCCTCATGTTACTGGGAGGAAAATATCGAATCTGAAACCAGAAGATGAGCGAAGCCGCATTGATGTCGGTCGGGTCTCCCTTGAAGCAGATTTGTGCACGCATTAAAGTCATTTTTGTTAAGCCTGGGCCTCACGTCCTCTTCTCCCTCTCGTTTTCTCTCAGGTGCCCAACTCCCGGCTGTGATGGCTCCGGCCACATAACAGGAAATTATGCATCACACAGGAGGGAAGTGGGGCGGGGGGGCGGATTAAAGCCATTTTTGTTAAGCCTGGGCCTCACGTCCTCTTCTCCCTCTCGTTTCGTCTCAGGTGCCCAACTCCCGGCTGTGATGGCTCCGGCCACATAACAGGAAATTATGCATCACATAGGAGGTAAGTGGGGCGGGGGGGCGGGGGGGAGTGAAAGCGGACATTCTGGGGGGAAAATGAAGTGAGAACACAGAAGGCCCTTGAATGCAGAAAGTCCCAGATTTGATCCCTGGCATCAGGTAGTCGGTGATCTGAAAGACCTCTAAGGTCAGAAATGTGTACCCTGCCCTTCACTTGGAGTCTCAGAGCAGCTTACAATCTCCTTTCCCTTCCCTGCCCCACAACAGACACCCTGTGAGTTAGGTGGAGCTGAGAGAGCTCTTTTGAGAACTGCTCATGAGAGAACAGCTTGGAAATAACTTGTAACTGACCTAAGGTCACTCCAGTAGTTACATGTGGAGGAGTGGGGAATCACACCCGGTTCTCCCAGATTAGAGTCGGCGCTCCTAACCACTACATCACACTGGCTCTCAAGCTGCTTAGGTTCCAAGGCTAGCCTGGGACAGGAGAGGCTGTTGGCTAAAATATAGAGAAACAGACAAAGTTTCTCAAAGATGTAATTTAATTTCATTCCAGACTCCGCGGGGATTTCTACTTCATCACCGTGGCACAATGGAGAAATTGCATTCCAGACCCCGCGGGGATTTCTACTTCATCACCGTGGCACAATGGAGAAATTGCTAAGTGTTCGGGAACACTAGCAACAAGTATGCTCCCCTTTCATCTCTTTAATCTGATTTCTTCCTTTCAAAAAGTTCCCAGAAATCAGATTAGAAGCTCTTTCCTCAGCAGAATAAAAGACAAAAAGGGTCAGGTTTTTAGCTGACGCAAAAATTCCTGTTAATAACATCACCTATTTATGACTCCTATTATCTTTTCCGAACATTAATGGGGAACTCGCGGTCTCCCGTTTGAACAGCTCCATTAGCAGCAGCCGTCTGCTCACGAGTATCTTCTTATCTCGCCGGTCTTAATTGGTCTACATCTCCCCCTCAAAATGAACTGGCTCTTTTCTCTCTCTCCCTCCTTTTTCTCTTCGTTGTTTTCGCCACCACTTTCCACCTTTGTTAACAAGAACATTGTGATTCAAATCAAAATACAGGCAGGGAACTCGAGGGGCAAAATTGCTCCTTTTAACTGTCGGGAAATGGGATGTTCAGTTGAGGGGAGGATCGTTTGGCAGAAAATTAACGTGGCGCCGTTGTAAAGGGTGTGAAGAGGGGAGACGATTTCCCCCTCAGGCGTGGGATCGTGAGGTGGCCTAAAAAGGAAATCTCGGCCTTGGCAATGGCAACTATAAATTGGGGGTAATAATACAGGCCCACTGTTACGCAAAGCGCTTTGGATACTCAAGGAAAGTGGCTGTAGAAATGCTGAGAAAGTTTGAAAGAGGAGTGATAGAAGGCAGGGGGAATGTCAAAAATACTATAAGAGGAAGAGATTGGATTCAGGGGTCATTTCC